>NC_053155.1:268223027-268523027 GCF_016835505.1 Polypterus senegalus
ACCAGCTGTATGTCTTTCAATATTCCAACTGACAGTCTACTCACAGTCTTTGCGGTGGCACCAAAACCTGTCTAGAGTTTAGTTTTGATCCCCCAAATTGACTCCATCCCTCATCTGTCAAGCACTTCAAAGTGACTTTGTATAAGCCATTTCCAGGACTTGTTCACTAAAGTAAACTCTCTTTTTAGACCAATCAGAGTGACTTGAAGCTAAGGCCTCTGTATGCCCGACTGTAATTTCTTACACTGCAGTAGATTTTTCTGTTCTCACTCTTTCATCCCTCGCTTCCTATTTCTGTCCTTCATAAGTTCCAATATGTCCTATTACACTTGTCCTATCCATCAGTTCACTGTGAAAATCATTCACTATAACTTCGGCATCTTAGCTTAAATTATCACTTGTCTGAATTTTTAGTGTACCATTACATAAGTGAAATGTTCTAAAAATTCAGTATATGCTGGTAACTGGGAAAAACTTTGTCATAACCACACTCATTATTATTGCTAATGCAACATTTCTGGATTTCATTCCCTTATGTGGGCCTTTAATGACTTTCCTCCTAAGGGTGACTTCTTATATACTGCAACTTTAAGTTTGTCTTGGTGTTTGAGCATAGCTGACTTAAGTTGCTTTATGAAGGGATTAACCTTGTTTGACAAATAAGAACACTTCTCCATATAATAGTGGGCATTACCGACAGCTCTATTCTTATGATTCATGGGTGAGGGAGGATTAATTGATCAAATGATTTTAGCCAAGTTTGCACCCATCTACATGCTATGCCCTGAACTCCCACTTCTTTTACTTTAATTTCCAGACTTTTAGGTGAGACCTTATCAAATACTTTTCTGAAAGTCAAGATAAATAATATCATATACACCTCTCTGATTATTGTATGTCTTTTTATCGCTTTCTTATAGAATTTCAGCACATTAGTAAAACACTTCTGAACCCAAGCTGAATATTTGCTAATACACCTGTTCTAGACATGTGCTGCTTAATTTTTTTCTTAATTCCTTCCATTAATTTATGTGTGATGCACGTTAAGCTGACTGGTCTATTGTTACTTGGATATGCCTGATTAACCTTTTTATTTAAAGGGATAATATTCACTATTGTCCAGTTGTTAAGAATGTCCTTAGTGCGTAGTGACTTTCAAAAAATACGAGTCAAGGTTTTATTGTAGTGTATATGTGCACTCACTGACCTCTTTAAGCACTGCTGGATACATGTTATTTGATCCAAGTGATCTGTTAGATTTCAGACTATTTAAACTACACTGTACTTCTTCCTTTACGATCTCCACATCACTCAGTATCTCTTTGGCAGCCCTGTTATTGCTGGAAGGTTATCCATGTTTTTACCTGGGAAAACACAAGAAAAATGCAAATTTAGAGCATTTACTAATTAAATGCTGAAGGAGTCCATTTAGATTATCGCCTGCTTTTTCTGCAATAAACAATTTTATATTGACCATTTATAACAGAATGTGATTGAATGTAAAAGTGTTACCTCTGAAAGATTAATGCTTATCTAGAGTTGTCTCCTGCAATTTGCACCAGTACAGACGTCTGCCACCAGTGACTCTGCAGCTGGATTAAGCACGTTTAAAATGGATGGACAGATTTATGGTTGCAGTTTTTTGAGAGTGTTTTTATATTCTTTATGCTAGGCAAAATATTAACTTTTACACTTTCTTAATCTCCATGATTATTTGTTTCAAGTTCATATTAGTTCTTTTATCAGTATTGATTTTAAATTAGTGCTTCCTGCAATGTATTCAGTACACATACAGACTGCTATTATAAATTGATTTAGAGATATCTAAATAACCTGCAAAAAAAAAATTAAAGGAACACTTTTTAATCAGAGTATAGCATCAAGTCAATAAAACTTCTGGGCTATTGATCTGGTCAGTTAAGTAGCAGAGGGGGTTGTTAATTAGTTTCACCTGCTTTGGTGCTAATTAAATTAGCATGTGTACTTTAGGGGCAACAATGAGATGACCCCCAAAACAGGAATGGTTTAACAGGTGGAGGCCACTGACATTTTTCCTCCTCATCTTTTCTGTTTTTTCCACTAGTTTTGCATTTGGCTACAGTCAGTGTCACTACTGGTAGCATGAGACGATACCTGGACCCATGAGGTTTCACAGGTAGTTCAACTTCTCCAGGATGGCACATCAATACGTGCCGTTGCCAGAAGGTTTGCTGTATCTACCAGTCCAGTCTCAAGGGCATGGAGGAGATTCCAGGAGACAGGCAGTTACTCTAGGAGAGCTGGACAGGACCGTAGAAGGTCCTTAACCCATCAGCAGGACCGGTATCTGGTCCTTTGGGCAAGGAGGAACAGGATGTGCACTTCCAGAGCCCTACAAAATGACCTCCAACAGGCCACTGGTGTGAATGTCTCTGACCAAACAATCAGAAGCAGACTTCATGAGGGTGGCTGGAGGGCCCGATGTCCTCTAGTGGGCCCTGTGCTCACTGCCTGGCACCATGGAGCTGGATTGGCATTTGCCATTGAATACCAGAATTGGCAGGTCCATCACTGGCACCTTGTGCTTTTCACAGATGAGAGCAGGTTCAACCTGAACACATGTGACAGACATGGAAGGGTCTGGAGAAGCCGTGGAGAACATTATGCTGCCTGTAATATCATTCAGCATGACCAGTTTGGTGTTGGATTACTGATGGTTTGGGGAGGCATATCCATGGAGGGGCGCACAGACCTCTACAGGCTAGGCAAAGGCACCTTGACTGCCATTAGGTATCGGGATGAAATCCTTGGACCCATTGTCAGACCCTAAGCTGGTGCAGTGGGTCCTAGGTTCCTCCTGGTGCACGACAATGCCCGGCCTCATGTGATGAGAGTATACAGGCAGTTCCTGGAGGATGAAGAAATTGATACCATACCACCGTTGTCAGGCATGCATACAAGCATGGTGGGGCCATACAAACTATGGAGTACGATTTGAGTCGCTACAATGAAATCTCTGCAAAATGGACAAGCCTGTCACATCATTTTTTCACTTTGATTTTTGAGCTGTCTTTGAATTCAGCCTTCTGTAGGTTGATAATTTCAAAATAACTTCACAATCTTCTTTTAAACCTACTAGGGGTTCTGCCCCCTGCTCGCTGGGTTTGGTTTACCCAATATACAATTTAAAGAGATTGTTATTTTCATGGGAATTGTTACATATGCATTATTTTCACTTTTCCTTTAAAACCTTTGTAAAAACAATACTTGTCCTTTATTTTCGCCCCCGGGTGTGGTTAAATCTTTCTCGCAGGACGTATAAATCTGCTCGTGTTGTAAAGGGGGCGGCTGAATGCACGCTAAGGAGATACCATCAGATCATCTGCTGTCTTTCTGCTGCTGCTGGCGTGCTGTGAGTTCTTTTTATCGCGCTGCAGGTTGATCATTCAAAAACCTGTACTGAAGCGGTCCTTTTGCCACTTTGCATCTCTGCCGCCGCATTATGAAGGGGGGCTTTAACACACGCTAAGGAGTTGTAGTTGGCTCATCTGCTGGCTTGTTTCTGCTTGCGAGCTGCGTTTTCTGCTTGTTGCACTTTGTCCATCATTTCAAAGCCTGTACAGCTGCTGTCCTTTTGCCTCTTCGCATCTCTGCCGCCTGCGTTGTTAAAGGGGGTGTTGGGGGCTGAACGCACGCTAAGGAGACGCGGTCGGATCATCTGTTGGCTTCCTGCTGCTGCTGGCAAGCTGCGTATTCTGCTTGTTGCTTGTCGTTGTTTTAAGAGCTGGGAGCACATGACATTTGTCTGCCAAAGGCATTCCAAAAACTGCTTGGTTAGATGTCCATGAACTTGTTTTAAATGTGGTCTCACTGCCTTGTCTCACGTGACGTTAAAGTGTCTCTTGAGAACATCACGCCTCGTCTCCTAGTCTCCCTCCCAGGATTTTTTTTTATAACAGAGAGATATTTAATGTTTCTATAAAGATCTTTAACTTATTTATAGATATATTTAATTAATCTGCAGATTATCATCAAATCACTCATATATTAAATATATTAAAACCTCTTCAAGATATCTCTAAATGTTAATCTGGCTTAGCATATTTTCATTCCAATTTGTTATTGAAAGGTGCATTACCACCTTTAATAATTTATTTATAATAACTAAACTCTTCTCCTTTATATTATAATCAAGTGTAATGTTGCTGATATCATATTATACATTTACACATATACTCGGAGATTGATGATAAAAGCTCACAGTCTCTATTAGCTTTTGTCTGTTTTTATCTTTGACAGACTGAATTGAACTTCTCCACAGTAAGCTGCATAACTTGGAGTTCATTTGATTCTAGTGCTGCTCATGTGGTGATCTTCAGGTTTAAGGTTTCTCTTAAGGTCTTCATAACATAGTTAATGTAAATACTTAATGTTATTTGTATAACTAGATCCATTTGTTAACTGGCCCATTATACATACAGAATTAAAAGCTCAAGAAGATCCCAGGTTGCTTTGGCACAGTGGTTCTGTTTAGATGCGTCAGTATAAAGTTGCAAATTATATCCATCACTTTCATAGGATTTTTTAATGTAGTCAGAGTTTATTTAGAGTACTTTAATTTTAATTCTGTATCCTTGTAGCGAAAGGATTCTCTTCTTCTTTGAGTTTTATTTAAAGGATGTAATCGTTGTTGTTTCACTAGTAACTACTACACTGTTTCTATTATTCTTGAGCTAAATACAAAACCATGTAGAGTATCTGCAGAATGGAAACTGAAACATTGCAATCCATTTTTGTTTACTGATTTCAGGAATTCTACTTCAGCTTTCTTGATTTCATATTCTGACATCTCATGTTAAAATAGGAAACAAAATTCTTAAATTAAGCAATACGTTAAGGGAACCTCAAGTAGAAAAGCACCGTTTCAGTAGAAGGATCCTTTTGAATTGTTTTTAAAGTAACCATAGCCAAAGTTTAGTTAGGATAACCTGGTGACAGTGGTGGAGCAACAGAGTAGGATATCTTTTTATGTTGTCTACTTGTCACCTAAATAGTTACAATACTACAACTGTGATGCTTCTCACACACTACTGATATAAACAGCCTCAAGCAGAGGCACTCTTTCTAGATATTCCTGTTACTGTTGTTGAGAGACTTATGACAAAAGATTTTCCTTTATACAGAGCCCTTTGTTCTGTTGGCTCTTTTTTATTCAGTCACAACCAGCTAATGGGGCAGGAGACAAAAATTGTTTAAGACCCATTGATGGTTTGACTCCAAATAACAACCTACATCCACACCACAGGTTGCAGTCACCAATGACTGTAGGAATTGTGTATCTTCTTATATAATATGCTACCGTGGCTGTCCGTTTGTCTGTCCAGGATTTCACATCACCTGTAGCTTGCAAACTGTTTTAACTATTGACCTGAAATTTGGTACACATATACTATGTGATGTCTAAATGCATAAATGCATAGCCACTCTGTGCACTTTATGGGTAAAGTTCCAGGAGGCAGACATCAGATTTGTATTTGTGCTACAAGAGTTTTCTTGTATTTGCGTTTTTCTATTTTTATTCTGGCTTATTGATGCTTCTATTTAAATGTTTTGTACATTCTATATTAATCTTAATTTAGAATTTATTCAGATACTAGCAGAATACCAGCCTTGCAGCGAGAAGTAGTTTTTGCTAAGAAACATCTCAATGATTGCCAAGACTTTTGGGAAAATACCTTGTGGACTGATGAGACAAAAGTTGAACTTTTGGAAGGCAAATGTCCTGTTACATCTGGCGTAAAAGGAACACAGCATTTCAGAAAAGAACATCATGCCAACAGTAAAATATGGTGGTGGTAGTGTGATGCTCTGGGGTTGTTTTGCTGCTTCAGGACCTGGAAGGCTTGCTGTGATAGATGGAACCATGAATTCTACTATCTACCAAAAATCCTGAAGGAGAATGTCCGGCCATCTGTTCGTCAACTCAAGCTGAAGCGATCTTGGGTGCTGCAACAGGACAATGGCCCAAAACACACTAGCAAATCCACCTCTGAATGGCTGAAGAAAAACAAAATGAAGACTTTGGAGTGGCCTAGTCAAAGTCCTGACCTGAATCAATTGAGATGCTATGGCATGACCTTAAAAAGGCGGTTCATGCTAGAAAACCCTCAAATAAAGCTGAATTACAACAATTCTGCAAAGATGAGTGAGCCAAAATTCCTCCAGAGCGCTGTAAACGACTCATTGCAAGTTATCGCAAACGCTTGATTGCAGTCATTGCTGCTAAGGGTGGCCCAACCAGTTATTAGGTTCAGGGGGCAATTACTTTTTCACACAGGGCCATGTAGGTTTGGATTTTTTCTCCTAAATAATAAAACCATCATTTAAAAACTGCATTTGTGTTTACTTGTGTTATATTTGACTAATGGTTAAATGTGTTTAATGATCAGAAACATTTTGTGTGACAAACATGCAAAAGAATAAGAAATCAGGAAGGGGAATATAGTTTTTCACACCACTGTATATATATATATATACAGCAGCAATCCAAGCTGTTGGCAGCGGAGAAGTAGTGTGTTAAAGAAGTTATGAAAAAGAAAAGGAAACATTTTAAAAATAATGTAACATGATTGTCAAAGTAATTGTTTTGTGTATTTGGCGGCAGCGTCATGAAGTTGTTTTCGTCTAGCTGCATCAGAAAATGTACCACGACGTCTGACACGCCTCCTTTTTACTGTTTTCTCACAGCTTGGATTGCTGCTGTCATATATATATATATATATATATATATATACACACACACACACACACACACATACATACATACATATATATATATATATATACACACATATATATACACATACATATCTTCATATCTACATATCTATATACATATCTACATATACACATATATATATATATATACATACCTATCTACATCATATATACACACACACAAATTATATATATGTGTGTATGTATGTATGTATGTATGTATGTACGTATGTATGTATGTGTGTGTGTGTGTGTGTATATATATATATATATATATACACATACATACATATATATACACATACATATACTTGTGTGTATAGCTTTTATATATGTGTGTGTATAGCTTTGGTCACTGAGTGCAAGTGAGAAATAATAAAATATAGTCTATAAGTTATTAAACAGTAAAACATTAACGCTTTAAGAAGTACAGGTACATTGAGCACTACTGGAGTGGTTGCGGGTAAACTACATTTTAAAGACTGTGTAACACAACAGGTAAGTAACTAACAGCAGCTAAAATGTATATGGATCATCTCTCGCTAGTAGATCCCTTTTGAAAGGCGCTACACGACGGCTGTGGTATAGAAATTACATTTTCTATGTGAACGTTCAAATTTGTGCCTCTGGTAATGTGCCTTACCGGCATTTAAAGAAAATTAGTTTTGTGTCCTCTGCAGTGTTAAGCGAGAAGGCTTTGGTTTGGGATCAAAGGAAAAAGGTGTAAAGAAAGGAAAGTTGCCTTTTTCTTTTATATAGTATAGAGAGATGTGTTCGCTGACGTTATGATTGGCTTTTGGGGACAGTCGCGGTGGGTCTTGTGTAGACTTGTGAGACGTCCCTGCCATTAATCGGCTGTGATGGCACGTGCAAAAGAAAGTGTGAATTGCCTTAATATTATTTTGCCATGGTGTAGAAAAGGGGTCCCGTGTTTGCACTTGTCTGGGCTATAGCGCAGGGGGAGGATGAAAAAAATTAAAAGTGCTCACTTTGACTTAAGGCAGAAGCGCAGTCAGCGTCTCAAAGGCCGGCACAGCTATGCACGCGCGCTGGCTGCTCGACTTTTGCTGGGCAGGAGACCACAGTTTTTGCAGACTCGTTCATGATATCAAAAGTCTCAGCGATCTTTGGAGGTCATTCATATATTATATGATATATATATATATATCAAAATACCCGCTACCAGCGGAGAAGTAGTGTGTTAAAGAAGTAATGAAAAAGAAAAGGAAACATTTTAATAATAACGTACCATGATTGACATTGTCATGAGTGTTGCTGTCATATATATGCCTGCCTAAATAAGTCACCCTCGCTTTGCTCTTACTTTTTTACCGTTCATTTAATCATGGCTAGTGGCGGAAAAATTATAAAATGGAAGGAGGATGGCTTTACCAAAACAATTATTGATGGCGAATCGATTATTTATAAAGCTTGAATTGGTGATCTGTTTTTCTGTGTTAACCTCATATTTTTCATACTTCTTCTCAAACTAAGGTGGTGCGAGGGTAAAATGAATTGGGATGCGCTGATCAATGTAATCTGCTTGTAATGCAAAGTGTGATTAAATGCATTATTTTTAGCGTTATGGAGCACATGCATCGAAGCTTCTCAGCTGTGCTTGTGCTAAGAAAAGGAAAGTTTTTAAAAATAACGTAACACGATTGTCAATGTGACCTTTTGTAAGTAGTGCCTGGAGGATTCAGTGTGTAGAAACTCTAGAGACAGCATGTGTATTAACTTGTGGATTTTTCTGTGAGTATTTGGTGGCAGTCTGACAAAGTTGCTTCGGAAGACGGCGTTAGCCGAGCTCAGCTCAGAGCGAAATTAGATGAATGGGAGGGGATATGATGACGTGACTCCCCCACCCGCCTTAACTGTCAATCCCCCACAAACACAGTCTCTCGGAATTTGCATTAGCACACCCCTTCACCTACAATTTTAACTTAGTTACAAAGTGATCAAAACTCTCGTTTATATCCTGCGTCCTCTCATTAAACTTGTATCCCGCTTTACCTGTGGGCATGTGAAACGCCAGCGTAGCCTGTCTATGAACTTAATTTAAAGTTTAGGTTTACACCTTGCTTTCTTTTCGAGGTAGCATCACTCATGAATATGGTAGTATATGTCACTCGCTCGCTTCTTATTGTTTCGCTGCCTTCTCAATTATATAATGCATGTTTTCTTAAGCGCTTTTTGGAGGTCTTCCTGGTTTTCACGCACTGCGTTGACAGTCAGTTCACGTGATTACGTGGGAGGCGTGATGATGTCTGCAGAGGTCCCAAATCCAAAAGACTGGCCATCCCTCACTGTTCATTCTACCTAACATTAATGTACTTAAGTTGCTACTTTTTGTGTTTTAAGCTTTGTCCTAGAGGATTTGATGCAGGGCGTCTTGTGGAAAGTTGAGGTATCCACTTTTTTCACTTTCAAGCATCACATATGGCTGCAGAGTGCCACTACAGAAAAACTGGAAGAGAAAAACAGAAAACGAGAGAGTGCAGGCTTTGCCCATTTGTGAACTCTCAGACATCTTAACTAGATTTACTACAAGCGATTAGGTAAATCCAGGAGCTACAGCTTGACCTAAACACATTTTTGTGTTAGGATCATATTTTTATTGCTGTTGGGTTGTTGCTGAAAGGGTCACTCTGTCTCTCCCGATCTATTCTGTAACTGCCAATATAGAAGCCTTCTGAAGCCCTTCCTCTAGTGCTAGTTCCTCTTTTGTTAATGTCCTTTCTCCACTAAACCAGCTGTATGTCTTTCAATATTCCAACTGACAGTCTACTCACAGTCTTTACGGTGGCACCAAAACCTGTCTAGAGTTTAGTTTTGATCCCCCAAATTGACTCCATCCCTCATCTGTCAAGCACTTCAAAGTGACTTTGTATAAGCCATTTCCAGGACTTGTTCACTAAAGTGAACTCTCTTTTTAGACCAATCAGAGTGACTTGAAGCTAAGGCCTCTGTATGCCCGACTGTAATTTCTTACACTGCAGTAGATTTTTCTGTTCTCACTCTTTCATCCCTCGCTTCCTATTTCTGTCCTTCATAAGTTCCAATATGTCCTATTACACTTGTCCTATCCATCAATTCACTGTGAGAAGCATTCACTATAACTTCGGCATCTTAGCTAAAATTATCACTTGTCTGAATTTTTAGTGTACCATTACATAAGTGAAATGTTCTAAAAATTCAGTATATGCTGGTAACTGGGAAAAACTTTGTCATAACCACACTCATTATTATTGCTAATGCAACATTTCTGGATTTTATTCCCTTATGTGGGCCTTTAATGACTTTCCTCCTAAGGGTGACTTCTTATATACTGCAACTTTAAGTTTGTCTTGGTGTTTGAGCATAGCTGACTTAAGTTGCTTTATGAAGGGATTAACCTTGTTTGACCAATAAGAACACTTCTCCATATAATAGTGGGCATTACTGACAGCTCTATTCTTATGATTCATGGGTGAGGGAGGATTAATTGATCAAATGATTTTAGCCAAGTTTGCACCCATCTACATGCTATGCCCTAAACTCCCACTTCTTTTACTTTGATTTCCAGACTTTTAGGTGAGACCTTATCAAATACTTTTCTGAAAGTCAAGATAAATAATATCATATACACCTCTCTGATTATTGTATGTCTTTTTATCGCTTTCTTATAGAATTTCAGCACATTAGTAAAACACTTCTGAACCCAAGCTGAATATTTGCTAATACACCTGTTCTAGACATGTGCTGCTTAATTTTTTTCTTAATTCCTTCCATTAATTTATGTGTGATGCACGTTAAGCTGACTGGTCTATTGTTACTTGGATATGCCTGATCAACCTTTTTATTTAAAGGGATAATATTCACTATTGTCCAGTTGTTAAGAATGTCCTTAGTGCGTAGTGACTTTCAAAAAATACGAGTCAAGGTTTTATTGTAGTGTATATGTGCACTCACTGACCTCTTTAAGCACTGCTGGATACATGTTATTTGATCCAAGTGATCTGTTAGATTTCAGACTATTTAAACTACACTGTACTTCTTCCTTTACGATCTCCAAATCACTCAGTATCTCTTTGGCAGCCCTGTAATTGCTGGAAGGTTATCCATGTTTTTACCTGGGAAAACACAAGAAAAATGCAAATTTAAAGCATTTACTAATTAAATGCTGAAGGAGTCCATTTAGATTATCGCCTGCCTTTTCTGCAATAAACAATTTTATATTGACCATTTATAACAGAATGTGATTGAATGTAAAAGTGTTACCTCTGAAAGATTAATGCTTATCTAGAGTTGTCTCCTGCAATTTGCACCAGGACAGACGTCTGCCACCAGTGACTCTGCAGCTGGATTAAGCACGTTTAAAATGGATGGATAGATTGATGGTTGCAGTTTTTGAGAGTGTTTTATATTCTTTATGCTAGGCAAAATATTAACTTTTACACTTTCTTAATCTCCATGATTATTTGTTTCAAGTTCATATTAGTTCTTTTATCAGTATTGATTTTAAATTAGTGCTTCCTGCAATGTATTCAGTACACATACAGACTGCTATTATAAATTGATTTAGAGATATCTAAATAACCTGCAAAAAAAAAATTAAAGGAACACTTTTAATCAGAGTATAGCATCAAGTCAATAAAACTTCTGGGCTATTGATCTGGTCAGTTAAGTAGCAGAGGGTTGTTAATTAGTTTCACCTGCTTTGGTGCTAATTAAATTAGCATGTGTACTTTAGGGGCAACAATGAGATGACCCCAAAACAGGAATGGTTTAACAGGTGGAGGCCACTGACATTTTCCTCCTCATCTTTTCTGTTTTTCCACTAGTTTTGCATTTGGCTACAGTCAGTGTCACTACTGGTAGCATGAGACGATACCTGGACCCATGAGGTTTCACAGGTAGTTCAACTTCTCCAGGATGGCACATCAATACGTGCCGTTGCCAGAAGGTTTGCTGTATCTACCAGTCCAGTCTCAAGGGCATGGAGGAGATTCCAGGAGACAGGCAGTTACTCTAGGAGAGCTGGACAGGACCGTAGAAGGTCCTTAACCCATCAGCAGGACCGGTATCTGGTCCTTTGGGCAGGAGGAACAGGATGTGCACTTCCAGAGCCCTACAAAATGACCTCCAACAGGCCACTGGTGTGAATGTCTCTGACCAAACAATCAGAAGCAGACTTCATGAGGGTGGCTGGAGGGCCTGACATCCTCTAGTGGGCCCTGTGCTCACTGTCTGGCACCACGGAGCTGGATTGGCATTTGCCATTGAATACCAGAATTGGCAGGTCCATCACTGGCACCTTGTGCTTTTCACAGATGAGAGCAGGTTCAACCTGAACACATGTGACAGACATGGAAGGGTCTGGAGAAGCCGTGGAGAACATTATGCTGCCTGTAATATCATTCAGCATGACCAGTTTGGTGTTGGATTACTGATGGTTTGGGGAGGCATATCCATGGAGGGGCGCACAGACCTCTACAGGCTAGGCAAAGGCACCTTGACTGCCATTAGGTATCGGGATGAAATCCTTGGACCCATTGTCAGACCCTAAGCTGGTGCAGTGGGTCCTAGGTTCCTCCTGGTGCACGACAATGCCCGGCCTCATGTGATGAGAGTATACAGGCAGTTCCTGAAGGATGAAGAAATTGATACCATACCACAGTTGTCAGGCATGCATACAAGCATGGTGGGGCCATACAAACTATGGAGTACGATTTGAGTCGCTACAATGAAATCTCTGCAAAATGGACAAGCCTGTCACATCATTTTTTCACTTTGATTTTTGAGCTGTCTTTGAATTCAGCCTTCTGTAGGTTGATAATTTCAAAATAACTTCACAATCTTCTTTTAAACCTACTAGGGGTTCTGCCCCCTGCTCGCTGGGTTTGGTTTACCCAATATACAATTTAAAGAGATTGTTATTTTCATGGGAATTGTTACATATGCATTATTTTCACTTTTCCTTTAAAACCTTTGTAAAAACAATACTTGTCCTTTATTTTCGCCCCCGGGTGTGGTTAAATCTTTCTCGCAGGACGTATAAATCTGCTCGTGTTGTAAAGGGGGCGGCTGAATGCACGCTAAGGAGATACCATCAGATCATCTGCTGTCTTTCTGCTGCTGCTGGCGTGCTGTGAGTTCTTTTTATCGCGCTGCAGGTTGATCATTCAAAAACCTGTACTGAAGCGGTCCTTTTGCCACTTTGCATCTCTGCCGCTCGCATTATGGGGGGGGCTTTAACACACGCTAAGGAGTTGTAGTTGGCTCATCTGCTGGCTTGTTTCTGCTTGCGAGCTGCGTTTTCTGCTTGTTGCACTTTGCGTCCATCATTTCAAAGCCTGTACAGCTGCTGTCCTTTTGCCTCTTCGCATCTCTGCCGCCTGCGTTGTTAAAGGGGGTGTTGGGGGGGGGCTGAACGCACGCTAAGGAGACGCGGTCGGATCATCTGTTGGCTTCCTGCTGCTGCTGGCAAGCTGCGTGTTCTGCTTGTTGCTTGTCGTTGTTTTAAGAGCTGGGAGCACATGACATTTGTCTGCCAAAGGCATTCCAAAAACTGCTTGGTTAGATGTCCATGAGCTTGTTTTAAATGTGGACTCACTGCCTTGTCTCACGTGACATTAAAGTGTCTCTCGAGAACATCACGTCTCGTCTCCCTAGTCTCCCTCCCAGGATTTTTTTTTATAACAGAGAGATATTTAATGTTTCTATAAAGATCTTTAACTTATTTATAGATATATTTAATTAATCTGCAGATTATCATCAAATCACTCATATATTAAATATATTAAAACCTCTTCAAGATATCTCTAAATGTTAATTTGGCTTAGCATATTTTCATTCCAATTTGTTATTGAAAGGTGCATTACCACCTTTAATAATTTTATAATACCTAAACTCTTCTCCTTTATATTATAATCAAGTGTAATGTTGCTGATATCATATTATACATTTACACATATACTCGGAGATTGATGATAAAAGCTCACAGTCTCTATTAGCTTTTGTCTGTTTTTATCTTTGACAGACTGAATTGAACTTCTCCACAGTAAGCTGCATAACTTGGAGTTCATTTGATTCTAGTGCTGCTCATGTGGTGATCTTCAGGTTTAAGGTTTCTCTTAAGGTCTTCATAACATAGTTAATGTAAATCCATTTGTTAATATTTGTATAACTAGATCCATTTGTTAACTGGCCCATTATACATACAGAATTAAAAGCTCAAGAAGATCCCAGGTTGCTTTGGCACAGTGGTTCTGTTTAGATGCGTCAGTATAAAGTTGCAAATTATATCCATCACTTTCATAGGATTTTTTAATGTAGTCAGAGTTTATTTAGAGTACTTTAATTTTAATTCTGTATCCTTGTAGCCGAAAGGATTCTCTTCTTCTCTGAGTTTTATTTAAAGGATGTAATCGTTGTTGTTTCACTAGTAACTACTACACTGTTTCTATTATTCTTGAGCTAAATACAAAACCATGTAGAGTATCTGCAGAATGGAAACTGAAACATTGCAATCCATTTTTGTTTACTGATTCCAGGAATTCTACATCACCTTTCTTGGTTTCATATTCTGACATCTCATATTAAAATAGGAAACAAAATTCTTAAATTAAGCAATACGTTAAGGGAACCTCAAGTAGAAAAGCACAGTTTCAGTTGAAGGATCCTTATAATTGTTTTTAAAGTAACCATAGCCAAAGTTTAGTTAGGATAACCTGGTGACAGTGGTGGAGCAACAGAGTAGGATATCTTTTTATGTTGTATACTTGTCACCTAAATAGTTACAATACTACAACTGGGATGCTTCTCACACACTACTGATATAAACAGCCTCAAGCAGAGGCACTCTTTCTAGATATTCCTGTTACTGTTGTTGAGAGACTTATGACAAAAGATTTTCCTTTATACAGAGCCCTTTGTTCTGTTGGCTCTTTTTTATTCAGTCACAACCAGCTAATGGGGCAGGAGACAAAAATTGTTTAAGACCCATTGATGGTTTGACTCCAAATAACAACCTACATCCACACCACAGGTTGCAGTCACCAATGACTGTAGGAATTGTGTATCTTCTTATATAATATGCTACCGTGGCTGTCCGTTTGTCTGTCCAGGATTTCACATCACCTGTAGCTTGCAAACTGTTTGAACTTTTGACCTGAAATTTGGTACACATATACTATGTGATGTCTAAATGCATAAATGCATAGCCACTCTGTGCACTTTATGGGTAAAGTTCAGGAGGCAGACATCAGATTTGTATTTGTGCTACAAGAGTTTTCTTGTATTTGCGTTTTTCTATTTTTATTCTGGCTTATTGATGCTTCGATTTAAATGTTTTGTACATTCTATATTAATCTTAATTTAGAATTTATTCAGATACTAGCAGAATACCAGCAGCAGCGAGAAGTAGTTTTTGCTAAGAAACATCTCAATGATTGCCAAGACTTTTGGGAAAATACCTTGTGGACTGATGAGACAAAAGTTGAACTTTTGGAAGGCAAATGTCCCGTTACATCTGGCGTAAAAGGAACACAGCATTTCAGAAAAAGAACATCATGCCAACAGTAAAATATGGTGGTGGTAGTGTGATGCTCTGGGGTTGTTTTGCTGCTTCAGGACCTGGAAGGCTTGCTGTGATAGATGGAACCATGAATTCTACTATCTACCAAAAATCCTGAAGGAGAATGTCCGCCATCTGTTCGTCAACTCAAGCTGAAGCGATCTTGGGTGCTGCAACAGGACAATGGCCCAAAACACACTAGCAAATCCACCTCTGAATGGCTGAAGAAAAACAAAATGAAGACTTTGGAGTGGCCTAGTCAAAGTCCTGACCTGAATCAATTGAGATGCTATGGCATGACCTTAAAAGGCGGTTCATGCTAGAAAACCCTCAAATAAAGCTGAATTACAACAATTCTGCAAAGATGAGTGAGCCAAAATTCCTCCAGGCGCTGTAAGCGACTCATTGCAAGTTATCGCAAGCGCTTGATTGCAGTCATTGCTGCTAAGGGTGGCCCAACCAGTTATTAGGTTCAGGGGCAATTACTTTTTCACACAGGGCCATGTAGGTTTGGATTTTTTCTCCCTAAATAATAAAACCATCATTTAAAAACTGCATTTTGTGTTTACTTGTGTTATATTTGACTAATGGTTAAATGTGTTTAATGATCAGAAACATTTTGTGTGACAAACATGCAAAAGAATAAGAAATCAGGAAGGGGAATATAGTTTTTCACACCACTGTATATATATATATATGACAGCAGCAATCCAAGCTGTTGGCAGCGGAGAAGTAGTGTGTTAAAGAAGTTATGAAAAAGAAAAGGAAACATTTTAAAAATAATGTAACATGATTGTCAAAGTAATTGTTTTGTGTATTTGGCGCAGCGTCATGAAGTTGTTTTAGATCTAGCTGCATCAGAAAATGTACCCTGACGTCTGACACGCCTCCTTTTACTGTTTTCTCACAGCTTGGATTGCTGCTGTCATATATATATATATATATATACACACACACACACACACACACACATACACATACATACATATATATATATATATATACACACATATATATACACATACATATCTTCATATCTACATATCTATATACATATCTACATATACACATATATATATATATATACATACCTATCTACATCATATATACACACACACAAATTATATATATGTGTGTATGTATGTATGTATGTATGTAGTACGTACGTATGTATGTATGTGTGTGTGTGTGTGTGTGTATATATATATATATATATATACACATACATACATATATATACACATACATATACTTGTGTGTATAGCTTTTATATATGTGTGTGTATAGCTTTGGTCACTGAGTGCAAGTGAGAAATAATAAAATATAGTCTATAAGTTATTAAACAGTAAAACATTAACGTTTTAAGAAGTACAGGTACATTGAGCACTACTGGAGTGGTTGCGGGTAAACTACATTTTAAAGACTGTGTAACACAACAGGTAAGTAACTAACAGCAGCTAAAATGTATATGGATCATCTCTCGCTAGTAGATCCCTTTTGAAAGGCACTACACGAAGGCTGTGGTATAGAAATTACATTTTCTATGTGAACGTTCAAATTTGTGCCTCTGGTAATGTGCCTTACCGGCATTTAAAGAAAATTAGTTTTGTGTCCTCTGCAGTGTTAAGCGAGAAAGGCTTTGGTTTGGGATCAAAGGAAAAAGGTGTAAAGAAAGGAAAGTTGCCTTTTTCTTTTATATAGTATAGAGAGATGTGTTAAGCTGGCGTTATGATTGGCTTTTGGGGACAGTCGCGGTGGGTCTTGTGTAGACTTGTGAGGCGTCCCTGCCATTAATCGGCTGTGATGGCATGCAAAAGAAAGTGTGAATTGCCTTAATATTATCTTGCCATGGTGTAGAAAAGGGGTCCCGTGTTTGCACTTGTCTGGGCTATAGCGCAGGGGGAGGATGAAAAAAATTAAAAGTGCTCACTTTGACTTAAGGCAGAAGCGCAGTCAGCGTCTCAAAGGCGGCACAGCTATGCGCTGGCTGCTCGACTTTGCTGGGCAGGAGACCACAGTTTTGCAGACTCGTTCATGATATCAAAAGTCTCAGCGATCTTTGGAGGTCATTCATATATTATATGATATATATATATATATCAAAATACCCGCGCCTCGCAGCGGAGAAGTAGTGTGTTAAAGAAGTAATGAAAAAGAAAAGGAAACATTTTAATAATAACGTACCATGATTGACATTGTCATGAGTGTTGCTGTCATATATATGCCTGCCTAAATAAGTCACCCTCGCTTTGCTCTTACTTTTTTACCGTTCATTTAATCATGGGTAGTGGCGGAAAAATTATAAAATGGAAGGAGGATGGCTTTACCAAAACAATTATTGATGGCGAATCGATTATTTATAAAGCTTGAATTGGTGATCTGTTTTTCTGTGTTAACCTCATATTTTTTCATACTTCTTCTCAAACTAAGGTGGTGCGAGGGTAAAATGAATTGGGATGCGCTGATCAATGTAATCTGCTTGTAATGCAAAGTGTGATTAAATGCATTATTTTTTAAGCGTTATGGAGCACATGCATCGAAGCTTCTCAGCTGTGCTTGTGCTAAGAAAAGGAAAGTTTTTAAAAATAACGTAACACGATTGTCAATGTGACCTTTTGTAAGTAGTGCCTAGAGGATTCAGTGTGGAGAAACTCTAGAGACAGCATGTGTATTAACTTGTGGATTTTTCTGTGAGTATTTGGTGGCAGTCTGACAAAGTTGCTTCGGAAGACGGCGTTAGCCACGGAGCTCAGCTCAGAGCGAAATTACATGAATGGGAGGGGATATGATGACGTGACTCCCCCACCCGCCTTAACTGTCAATTCCCCCACAAACACAGTCTCTCGGAATTTGCATTAGCACAACCCTTCACCTACAATTTTAACTTAGTTACAAAGTGATCAAAACTCGTTTATATCCTCGTCCTCTCATTAAACTTGTATCCCGCATTACCTGTGGGCATGTGAAACGCCAGCGGTAGCCTGTCTATGAACTTAATTTAAAGTTTAGGTTTACACCTTGCTTTCTTTTCGAGGTAGCATCACTCATGAATATGGTAGTATATGTCACTTTCGCTTCGCTTCTTATTGTTTCGCTGCCTTCTCAATTATATAATGCATGTTTTCTTAAGCGCTTTTTGGAGGTCTTCCTGGTTTTCTACGCACTGCGTTGACAGTCAGTTCACGTGATTACGTGGGAGGCGTGATGATGTCACACGAAACTCCGCCCCCCCACGTCATTCCAGCTCAACTCCATTACAGATAATGGAGAAAAATACCTTCCAGTTATGACCATTAGGCGTAGAATTTCGAAATGAAACCTGTCCAACTTTTGTAAGTAAGCTGTAAGAAATGAGCCTGCCAAATTTCAGCCTTCTACCTACACGGGAAGTTGGAGAATTAGTGATGAGTGAGTGAGTGAGTGAGTGAGTGAGTGAGTGAGTGAGTGAGTGAGGGCTTTGCCTTTTATTAGTATAGATTATTTGTATTCAATATTGTATATGCCAGGTTGCTCTTTCTGAATTCAGTGAAGCACTCTGAGCATGGGGCAGGTTCAATATAAATAAAATGCATTATTATTATTTTATTAATATTGCTGCTACTGGATCCTCCCTTTAGCTTTATAAGCAGCCCCAGAGGAAAGGATTCAGAGTTTGCACTGGAGTTAAAGTGAGTATTGTTATAACTGTTTTCTGAATTTTCTTGGTTGTTTCTAAGATTTGCCTTTGGATTTGTGTAGTTGGACTTCTTTACCTTCGAATCGCTTTGTAGGCATATCCTTTTTCTGCTGTTTTGAATTATCTAGTTACTTTTTATAAGTTTAGTTAATAAATGTCTGTTTATAAAGATTTATTATAGTACATGTCCCTACAAGCCAGGTTTTTCAAAGTTTCTCCCTCTGGTGTGGTATCTGTGATATTTTAAGACTTTAAAATATATTTTGAACCTTAAAAAACAGTTTCCATATTTTGGGGCATTCTTGAACTGAAGTCTGCAGCTAATAGCTGTTTGATGCCTGGTAAGTTTTGTGGTAATTTTAAACAGACCTACTTCTGTGACACATTTTTTAAGCCTCATCCCCTTTTTAACCATGTTCATCACTTCAATTCACAATACGATTAAGCAAAAGCATATACAGTCATATGAAAAAGTTTGGGAACCCCTCTCAGCCTGCATAATAATTTACTCTACTTTCAGCAAAAAAGATAACAATAGTATGTCTTTCATTTCCTAGGAACATCTGAGTACTGGGGTGTTTTCCGAACAAAGATTTTTAGTGAAGCAGTATTTAGTTGTATGAAATTACATCAAATGTGTAAAAACTGGCTGTGCAAAAATGTGGGTCCCCTTGTAATTTTGCTGATTAGAATGCATGTAACTGCTCAATACTGATTACTTGCAACACCAAATTGGTTGGATTAGCACATTAAGCCTTGAACTTCATAGAAAGGTGTGTCCAATCATGAAAAAAGGTATTTAAGGTGGTCAATTGCAAGTTCTGCTTCCCTTTGACTCTCCTCTGAAGAGTGACAGCATGGGGTCCTGAAAGCAACTCTCAAAAGATCTGAAAGCAAAGATTGTTCAGTATCATGGTTTAGGGGAAGGCAACAAAAAGCTATCTCAGAGGTTTAAACTGTCAGTTTCGACTGTAAGGAATGTAATCAAAAAATGGAAGGCCACAGGCACAGTTACTGTTAAACCCAGGTCTGGCAGGCCAAGAAAAATACAGGAGCGGCATATGAGCAGGATTGTGAGGATGGTTACAGACAACCCACAGATCACCTCCAAAGACCTGCAAGAACATCCTGCTGCAGAAGGTGTATCTATACATCGTTCTACAATTCAGCGCAATTTGCACAAAGAACATCTTTATGGCAGGATGATGAGAAAGAAGCCCTTTCTGCACTCACGCCACAAACAGTGTCATTTATTGTATGCAACTACTCATTCAGACAAGCCAGATTCATTTTGGAACAAAGTGCTTTGGACTGATGTGACAAAAATTGAGTTATTTGGTCATAACAAAAAGTGCTTTGCATGATGCATTCCAAGAAAAACACCTGCTACCTACTGTCAAATTTGGTGAAGGTTCCATCATGCTGTGGGGCTGTGTGGCTAGTTCAGGGACTGGGGCCCTTGTTAAAGTCAAGGGTCAGATAAATTCAACCCAATATCAACAAATTCTTCAGGATAATGTTCAAGCATCAGTCACAAAGTTGAAGTTACGCAGGGTTTGGATATTCCAACAAGACAATGACCCAAAACACAGTTCAAAATCTACAAAAGGCATTAATGCAGAGGGAGAAGTACAATGTTCTGGAATGGCCTTCACAGTCCCCTGACTTGAATATCATTGAAAATCTATGGGATGATTTGAAGCAGGCTGCCCATTGCTCGGCAGCCACTCAATTTAGCTGAACTGGATAAATTTTGTATGGAAGAATGGTCAAAAATACCTCCATCCAGAATCCAGACACTCATCAAAGGTTATAGGAGGCGTCTAGAGGCTGTTATATTTACAAAAGGAGGCTCAACTAAGTATTGATGTAACATCTCTGTTAGGGTGCCCATATTTATGCACCTGTCTAATTTTGTTATGGTGCATATTGCATATTTTCTGTTAATTCAATAAACTTAATGTCACTGCTGAATTACTACTGTTTCCATAAGTCATGTCATATATTAAAAGGAAACTGCTACTTTGAAAGCTCAGCCAATGATAAACAATAATCCAAAGAATTAAGAGGGGTTACCAAACTTTTTCATATGATTGTATATGATCATAAAATCAGAAACATATAGCCCAACAAATGATGTAAAAGAAAACTACACTTTTCTACATAACAGCTTGTTCTTCTTTTATATTTTAGGTTTACTAAAACAAATAGGATAGCAAAGAGAATACATGCTTGCACTCCAAACTCATGTCAGGACCTGAAAAAGGGGCATTTTTCAAGATTTGTTAAAAGAAAAATAACATGTAATTAAAATTAAAATTAAAATGTAATTGTAGATCACAAAATTGCTGCATTCCACAAAGGAGAAAAACAAGGAATAACTCCTGTGCAATGAAATACAAAGTCTTTCAATGAGAAAATGATGAATCAAACAAAATATAAAACAGTACTAATGGTGGCCTGTCTTGCCTCCACACCAGCTTGGTATATACCCTTTGATTAGAAGTTTTAACATTTTTCCTCACCTTCATTTTCTTCATTGGACAGTGATCTTCTTGTGCTAATGGCAATATTGTGCAGAACTGTACAAACAGCTATCACAGAACAGATACGGTCAAATATGATGCCACCCAAAGACTTATGAAGATTGTAGAAACATATTTTCCATCCTCTTCTATTACATTCCACCACACTGTGGAGTCACTAATGTGCTGCTTTGTATTGTTCTTTGACCACTGCCTGGGGGTTTGTTAGAGGTACACAGCAAAGTTATATCACTTAGTCAAGTGTCTGTTGCCTTTATTTGAACAACAGGTGATCAGCATAAAAAGCACTTAGCAATTAATAAATGGGTTGGAGAGAATGTAGTCTATGAAAGATTTAATGGGCTAATTTAGTTACAATGGATTTGGGGCTCTTATTATAAATTAAAGATTATTAACAGAGTAATGATTATGAAGCTGGAAACTGGAGGTGTGATGATAAATATTGTTAGTGCATATGCCCCATAAGTTGGGTGCGCGATGGATGAGAAAGAAGATTTCTGGAGTTAGCTGGATGAATTGATGGACAGTGTACCCAAGGGACAGAAAGTGGTGATTGGAGCGGATATCAATGGACATGTTGGTGAAGGGAACAGAGGAGATGAGGAGGTGCTCGGTAGGTATGGGGTCAAGGAGAGGAATGAAGAAGGTCACATGATTTTGCAAAAAGGATGGGCATGGCTGACGTGAATAAATATTTTAAGAAGAGGGAGGAACATAAGGTGATGTACAAGAGTGAAGGAAGATACAGAGGAAGAGGATGGAAAAAAAGTGGGAGAGTCAGAGAAATGCAGAAAGTAGACAAGAGTACAAAAAGATAAGGTGCAAATTGAAAAAAGAGGTGGTGAAGGGTAAAGAATGGAAAAAGTACTTCGAGAGGCTGATGAATGAAGAGAATGAGAGAGAGAGAAGTTTGGATGATGTGGAGATAGTGAATCAGGAAGTGCAATGGATTAGCAAGGAGGAAGTAGGAACAGCTATGAAGTGGGATGAATAATGGAAAAGCCATTGGACCAGATGACATACTTGATGAAGCAATGAGGTGTTTAGGAGAGACATCAGTGAAGTTTTTAACCAGATTGTTTAATGGAATCTTGGAAACTGAGAGGGTTCCTGATAAGTAGTGAGCAGCAGTATGGTTTCATGCCAAGAAAGAGCATAACAGATGTGGTGTTTGGTCTGAGGGTGTTGATGGAGAAATTAGAGAAAGCCAGAAGGAGCTGCATTGTTTCTTTGTGGACCTGGAGAAAGCATATGACAGGGTGCCTCAAGAGGAATTGTGGTATTATATGAGGAAGTCTGGAGTGGCAGAGAAGTGTGTAAGAGTGGTATAGGATATGTATGAGGGAAGTGTGACAGTGGTGAAGTGTGCGGTAGGAGTGGTGGATGCATTCAACATGGAGGTTGGATTACATCAGGGATCAGCTCTGAGCCCTTTCTTATTTGCAATGTAGATAGATAGATACTTTATTAATCTCAAGGGGAAATTCACATAATCCAGCAGCAGTATACTGATACAAAGAAACAATATTAAATTAAACAGTAATAAAAATGAAAAAAAAATTAAAATAAAATGAATGTTCTATGATGTTTGCTGATCACAATGTAATCTGTAGTGAGAGTAGGGAGCAGGTTGAGGAGACCCTGGAGAGGTGGAGATATCCTCTAGAGAGGAGAGGAATGAAGGTCAGTAGGAACAAGACAGAATACATGTGTGTGAATGAGAGGAAAGTTAGTGGAATTGTGAGGATGCAGGGAGTAGAGTTGGCGAAGGCGGATGAGTTTAAATACTTGGGATCAACAGTACAGAGTAACGGGGATTGTGAAAGAGAAGGGTGAAAAACAGAGTGCAGGCAGGGTGGAGTGGTTAGAGAACTGTGTCAGGAGTAATTTGTGACAGACGTGTAATCAGCAAAAGTGAAAGGGAAGATCTACAGAACGGTAGTGAGACCACCTATGTTTTATGGGTTGGAGACAGTGGCACTGACCAAAAAATCAGGAGAGAAAACTGGAGGCGACACAGTTAAATATACTAAGATTTGGATTGGGTGTGACGAGGATGGACAGGATTAGAAATGAGTACATTAGAGGGTCAGCTCAGGTTGGACAGTTTGGAGACAAAGTCAGAGAGGCATGATTACGTTGGTTTGGACATGTACAGAGGAGAGATGCTGGGTATATTGGGAGAAGGATGTTAAGGATAAAGCTGCCAGGTAAGAGATAAAGAGGAAAGGCCGAAGATGATTTTAAGCTCCATAATGCTTTCATGGTGCTCACCTTTGGCTATAAGCCATGGGATGCCAATATTACATGTAGGTCAAGTGGTGGCTATCTTTTGATGGCCATCTCATAATTGAAAACAAGGAACAGCAAGGTCAATTTGCAAAAGTCTTTTATCATACTTCAGAAGTTACAGATTGATAGTTATCTAACACTCGATTTTAAAAACACTTAAAATTTAGCACAAAGATGTACATATACTAAAGATCATTTTAAACATAGGAATGTAAGGTTATTCGTTCTTAGCTTCATGGTGTTATATATAAGAATATCCAGAGCAAGTAAATCCACAGTATCTATAAGAGAAGTGGATATCCTTGAACTTTCTCCTGTTGTCTTTTAACTTTGTTTCCTCTATATTTAAGCTTGGCATAAACTGTGACCTAATCATATTAATAGAATACTTACACCTCATTAATGCTTTTATATTATATATAAACATCTATAATAATGTGTGTGTAGGCCTTGATTATTTGAGGCAGGCCACATGGTCAGAGTACTTGTCCTTTATCTCGCACTCCTTATCACACACATACATTACATAAAGGCAAACTTACAAACATCCAGCCATTTCCCCTGTATATATTATTATTACAAAAATAAAAATAAAAAAGATACCAGTAAGCTTGGAACTCATAATTTTGTTGAAAAGACTCAATCATACTGCCCACCAACATTAACAATACCCACATACAGTGGTGTGAAAAACTATTTGCCCCCTTCCAGGTCCTGAAGCAGCAAAACAACCCCAGACCATCACACTACCACCACCATATTTTACTGTTGGTATGATGTTCTTTTTCTGAAATGCTGCGTTCCTTTTACGCCAGATGTAACGGGACATTTGCCTTCCAAAAAGTTCAACTTTTGTCTCATCAGTCCACAAGGTATTTTCCCAAAAGTCTTGGCAATCATTGAGATGTTTCTTAGCAAAATTGAGACGAGCCCTAATGTTCTTTTTGCTTAACAGTGGTTTGTGTCTTGGAAATCTGCCATGCAGGCCGTTTTTGCCCAGTCTCTTTCTTATGGTGGAGTCGTGAACACTGACCTTAATTGAGGCAAGTGAGGCCTGCAGTTCTTTAGACGTTGTCCTGGGGTCTTTTGTGACCTCTCGGATGAGTCGTCTCTGCGCTCTTGGGGTAATTTTGGTTGGCCGGCCACTCCTGGGAAGGTTCACCACTGTTCCATGTTTTTGCCATTTGTGGATAATGGCTCTCACTGTGGTTCGCTGGAGTCCCAAAGCTTTAGAAATGGCTTTATAACCTTTACCAGACTGATAAATCTCAATTACTTCTGTTCTCATTTGTTCCTGAATTTCTTTGGATCGTGGCATGATGTCTAGCTTTTGAGGTGCTTTTGGTCTACTTCTCTGTGTCAGGCAGCTCCTATTTAAGTGATTTCTTGATTGAAACAGGTGTGGCAGTAATCAGGCCTGGGGGTGGCTACGGAAATTGAACTCAGGTGTGATACACCACAGTTAGGTTATTTTGTAACAAGGGGGCAATTACTTTTTCACACAGGGCCATGTAGGTTTGGATTTTTTCTCCCTAAATAATAAAACCATCATTTAAAAACTGCATTTTGTGTTTACTTGTGTTATATTTGACTAATGGTTAAATGTGTTTGATGATCAGAAACATTTTGTGTGACAAACATGCAAAAGAATAAGAAATCAGGAAGGGGGCAAATAGCTTTTCACACCACTGTATATTAATAGTTCAAAGGATTAAAAACATGTCAGTGTCAGAGTTTGTCTAAAAATGAAAGCATTAATATTAATTATTTTTATACCTGTCAGTTTTACACTTCATACTTTGTCATAAAAATTAAAAAATATCTGTGTCTTCAAAAAATATTTTAAGTATGAGTAAAGTAGAAGTGGTAGTGAGTGCAAGTCCGTGAAATGAAAAAAAGAATTAAAGTTACCAGAAACAGTAAGAAGTAAAAAGTTCTGAAACCAATGATTTTGTGCTGAAGGACTGGACACTCTTAATCATGCACTGAAACATATCCCTGATGTGAAAACCATAAAGCTTTCCTCAAAGGTCACACATACAAAGCATATTGCAGTGTCAGGCCGAGTGCCACAATGGATGGATGAATTTGCTCTTTACCAATGGCTCTTTAAGGTGGCTCACTATCCTTAAAATGACTGTTTGCCGTTTGTACAGGTGCCCCTGCCACTGGCAAGGTAATGCCTTCTCATACTTGGTTGACTCATCCCTGGCTGATACAACTTGTTGGCACTATTACATAGCCATCCTGCTGAAATCACTGGCCCCAGTATCACTTCCAACTCTTTGAAACAGCGCACAAACACGTTCAAACATTAGCATAGTCTTTTCTGGTCATGCAGCTGGTGACGAGGACACATCACCAGGGACCTTGACCGCGGTGTTGTCAAATGACATAGCTGGAATATTGAGTGCTGCGCTGTCATGTGGTACAGCAGAAGCTTTCAACACTGGTCAGTTGTAAGCAAACAAGCAAGCCTCGTTTTGTGGAAATGCAGATGTTCTGGTCTCTAGGCTGTTTTCCTTCACTGAACTGGCGCTGCAACCCTCATTCCAGGCCTTATTCTCAGTTTTATGACTCTCCCTCCAACACCGCTTCAGAATGCCTACAAAATTTGCCTTGTCATTTTTTCCACCGCCCTGGATCTCAAAGCTCACAATTCCCCAGCTCCATGAGCCTCCATTCCCTGCATCCATGTAGGATAATTGACCTTAGCAGATGGAGGAGTGATGATGGAGCTGCAAAGGTGGCAATCTCTCTGAATCGCTCTTAATACTGCAGCTGCTGCAAACAGCAACTCCTCATTACTGATCCGAGCCACAAGTCTCTTCAGCAACTCCTCAGAAGAACCAAACAGGTCTGTTTTAGGTCTCCAAGACTTCTCTTCCCACTTCTGACAGATGCTTGCCCTTTATATGGGCACCCACCACTGGTGATGTAAAGCCAGCTCATTCCTCGGTGACTATTCCCTGGCTGATATAATCTGTCTGCACCGTTACAGTATTTTTAGTGGCAGTAATGACAGAATAATGATATGGTTATTTTAAAAAGCAATAAGCACATGTTATTTTTAGCAAAAAACTCCACATTATTAACAAGTGAGCCCATTAAAGACTGTTTAAGAGTGAATCATCAATTGTATATGCATTAACTGATTCCATTTATTTTTACGTAAATGAAAAGTGACAAAGAGCAGGCACAGAGTAAAAATTTAAAGCTATTCATAATAGTAAATAGTACTTAACATGACTCCCGTGTCATCAGTTGCCACCTTAAGTGACATTACTTTTTACAAGTATATTTTTAGTCCGTTACAAGTTTATTCCGTAGTGCAGCAGACATCCAGAGAGGGTTTGCACCCATCAGGCCGTTACAACGCACCAGCTTTGTGATTTACGGAGAAGTCATCTGCACATTAAAACTGACCTGCTCGTATTTACTCCACTCAAGGTACAGTATAACATGACCTGTAAGAGGTGTTATTCTCAATTGCTTTCCAAGAATTGACTAATAACAACAAAAAATGTATCCTCTATCAAATGGAATGAATGACATTTTATACCTAAACTCTTGATGAATTAAAAAAGGTGTTATCCAGCTTGTACAAATAGTTGATCTTTGGGGACCTTTTTCTTAAAATTTTCCTCATAACGGATAAGAGTAGAAGACAAAGTTCTTGACTATTCTTACTGCATTTTTGAGAAATGCTTACTGTTCAGTTTTCTTGCAAATGCAAAATTAATTCCTACTAGCCAACCCGCGGCGTACCCTTCGCCGCATAATCAGGCCGGTTTTTTAACGATTTTTAAGCACAGGAGGAAAATTAACATTTGAAAAATCGGTAATGTAATAAATCAGCAAGAAAAGCAACATTGTAACAATGCATGGAACGAACCAACACACAATCGTCTGAAGTGACTGAAAACTGGCGCACCGTCCTCGCGCCTTCTCCTGCCAGACGGAGGGATGGGGTGCACGGCGCGGAGTGTGGAACGGGAGGAAAGGAGAATGACGTCGATTCAGCTCCATCCGTCATGCTAGTCTGCTGATTTCTCGTTCAGTATGCACTGCCTGCACATGTGCCGACCTCCAACTCGTCAAGTCGCCGTCTTTACATAGTCCAGATGTACCTGTGAGTGACGTAGACTTTTCACTGCTCTGTGCGGATCTGGCTGCTTTTCTATATATAATCCACCAAGACACCCGACCACGGTATTAGCAAGGTGGGAGGGGGGTGTGTACAAAGGGTTGGGACGCAACCAGTAGGAGCGTAGAAGTCGCACTTAGTGGGACTTAGTTTGCAGCCCGAATGGGGTTCAACGGCTTACCCACGCCGGGTTGACACATGCTCAATGTCATGCATAACTATTTATTGAATGCTAAACACTTCTGGAAAGACACGGTTGTCTAAAACGGGTTGGTGTGAGAATACAACAGTAAGTGAATGAAAAGATGGAACTCTGGAGAGAGCAAAATACAACACAATAGTGAACCCACGGCATAACAAACGCCGCATAACTATTTAATGATGGTTGAACACTTCTGGAAAGATACAGTTATCTAAAAAGGGAGGGTTTGAGGATACAACAGAATGAGAATGAAAAGATGGAACTTTTCGTTGCTCTGTGCGGTTTTGGCTGCCTTTCTATATATAATCCACCAAGACACCAGATTACGGTAGTAGCGAGGGGGGTGTGAACAAAATGCAGGAGCATCTAAGAAGACGCATGTTTGTCGCTGAAGCGAATTGCTGCATGTAGCGTGTAAAACAGTTTGCCATGGTGCACGCAGGCGTGTGTCGTAACCGAAAACCTCTTTTTTTTAAAGACTGCCTACTTCATTGTGTTTTAACCTCAGTTGTAAAGGAATGTTTTAAGGACCCCATGGGATACCCCTCGGTTTTGGGTGCTTTTCTATATATAATCTACCAAGATACCCGACCACGGTAGGAGGGGGGTGTGCACAAAGGGTAGGGACGTAATGAGTGGGAGCGTATGAGTCACATTTAGTGGGAATTCAACGGCTTGCAGCCCGAATGGGGTTCAACGGCAAGCCCATGCCTGTCTGCGCTGGGTAGACACACGGTCAATGTCATGCATAGTTATTTATTGAATGCTAAACACTTCTGGAAAGACACGGATGTCTAAAACGGGTTGGTGTGAGAATACAACAGTAAGTGAATGAAAAGATGGAACTCTGGAGAGAGCAAAATACAACACAATAGTGAACCCGCAGCATAACAAACGCCGCGTGGCTCAGACATGCATGTGGACTCTTACCGCAGACGAAAGGGACTAATTGGGTGGTCGGTGAGTTTTTGCGTCCGGGGAAATGGGCAGGCAGTGTGAATGCCTAGAGAGCGAGGGTAGACGCCGGCCGGTGAAAAAGGAGCATTGGTGGGCAGGAAAACGTCTTCCGTGTTCCTGCAGGAGCATCTAAGAAGACGCATGTTTGTCGCGGAAGCGAATAGCTGTATGTAGCGTGTAAAATAGTTTGCTATGGTGCCCGCGGTCATGCATCATAACCGAAAAGTTGGTTTTTAAAGACTGCTTACTTCATTGTGCTTCAACCTCAGTTGTAAAGGATTGTTTTAAGGATCCCATGGGATACCCTCAAAACCGTTTCACACGCTGCATATGGCGATTCACCTCCGCGAGAAACATGCCTCTATGAACAGTCAACGTAGCTCGGAGGTACATGACATTAACCTGACCTGCACTGCATGTGGCCTCTACGACAGACGAATATAAATGACACCATTTTTTCTGTGTCGTCGTGTCCGAGTTGGTGGGCGTGGCCCTGCGAGTTTTCGTCGTATCCAATGGTCTTGGAGTTGGTGGGCGTGGCTCTTTCCTGCGTGCGCCATAGGTGTCTCACTTGTCGGCAGCTTAGTGAATCCACGCCTCTTCCGGCATGCTTTCCATGGTTGTCTTGCCTTAGTGAATTATATATATATACTAGCAGAATACCCGCGCTTCGCAGCGGAGAAGTAGTGTGTTAAAGAAGTTATATATATATAGCAAAATACCTGCTATTGGCAGCGGAGAAGTAAAAAGAAAAGGAAACATTTTAATAATAACGTAACATGATTGACAATGTAATTGTTTTGTCATTGTCATGAGTGTTGCTGGCATATATATATATATACACACACACACACAGACACATATATAAACATATATATACATATAAACATATATATAAATATATATATATATATATACACACATATATACATACTGTATACAACATATACATATCTATATATATACTGTATATACACATATATATACAAATCTACATATATATATCTACATATATATATATTAGGGGTGGGACTCAATTAAAAAAATTAATCCAATTAATTGGAGGCTGTGTAAGAATTAATCTTGATTAATCGTATGTAATCGCACACGTAAATTTGCCCCAAATCGCAATTTTTTTTTTAATTTAAAACGGTTTTAGTGGGCGACAGAATCAAATAATAGACATGGACATGAATATTGTAAACTGAAGCTGTTTTAATTTCTGAAAAAAAGCTTTTAAACTGCATTTGAATTCAAAACAGAAACAAAAATATCATCCCTGGTTAAAATTGGGCAGACTTAAAAATAAAGTGGTAGTTTAAGTACTTTAAGTACATTTTCAGAATAGTATTGTCTTTAAATAATAATAACCAAAATTTCACCATAAAGTGCAGTTTTTCTTCTTAAAAAAATAAGTCAGAAACATAAAAGGTAATTTGACCAGCTTACTCTTTAAACTCTGAGTAACATTAGCCAAAATTATTTTGTACATTAGGCTAAAACAGTGTGATCATTGAACATTTTGTAATTAGATGTATTTAGAATTACTAACGGTCACGGAAGTCCAATGATCCCCAGTAAGAGCCACAAAGTCCGCTTTCTGTAATGCATCTAATTTTGCTTGCTTTTCAGTGTGCACAAAACCATGCTTTTATCAAGGCTTCGCTCGGGTAGTCGAAATGATCAGTTGTAGGAACGCGCTTTATTCCGACTCTAACATTTTTGTAGCTGTGATGTGTGCATCAGTGTAATGGATGTACCAGGAAATCATGCATTGACAAAAGTTCCTGTTTGCTTGGAATTGAAAGTGTGATTAAATGCGTATTTTTAATGCGTTATGGAGTACATGCATCGAAGCTTCTCAACTGTGCTTGTGCTAAGAAAGGGAAAATTTTAAAAATAACGTAACATGATTCTGCGTTAACCTAATATTTTTTCATACGTCCCAAACCAAGGAGATGCGAAGGTAAAATGAATCGGTTAGCACGCGTACATAGTCAGTACATCCCCTCTCGGAATCGAACCTCGAATGTCGGCGTTAGGGGCTGAAGACTCTACAATTGCGCCACAGCGTGTGGCTTGTCTATGCTAAAGTATGTATTGTAGATAGGGGTATATATATACATTTATATATATATATACCCGTGTATCGTAGTGGAGAAGTAGAAGTTATGAAAAAGAAAAGGGAACATTTTAAAAATAACGTAACATGATTGTCAATATACAGTATTTGTTTTGTGAGTGTTACTGAGTGTTGCTGTCATCAATGATTTGATTATCATTATTTCTTTCAATCAGGCTCGTATTTGTAGGATGTGTTCAAGTTACATTCCGTGTTTGTCAATCGTTGTAAAGATAAGAGGTTTCATTCATCGATTAGTTCCTTACTGCATCAATAAACAGCTCGTCTTCCTTTTTATCTGTGATGTGACAAACTGCAAGCACGGGTTTTTTTTACACTGTCTTCCTTTAGCAGGACATTCACTTTTTCCACCGTGTGCTTTGTTTCCGCAGTAGCGCACTTATGAATATGATTGTATGTATAAGACGCTTCATATTTTTTTGCTGCCTTCTCAATTGTGTAATTCGGTTTTTGTTCAGCACTCTTTGGAACTGTTGCTTTTGTCTGTGCACCGCGCCAGTTCACGTGAGCCGCTTGGTGTTCTTGCATCGAAGGTTCCCAGCTGTACTGGTGCCATCTCGTGTAATGTCAGCTAAGACCCGGCACTTAAAACTTTCTCTCGCAGTTTCAATGAGTTTGTGCCAAACACCACCCTGACCATCTCATCTTCCTCTGCATAAGCACAGTCCTTCACCCGTGAACATTTACCGGCAGTGTTTGCATTGGATTGCCGCTGATGGACGGCCTTATATGGGCAGGCACTAAATTACAAACGCTAGTGGCAGCCTGTCTATGAACTTAATTTAATATAAACTTACGGTTTCCGCAGTAGCTGTACTTATGAATATGCTTGTATGCATCATTTGCTTCATAATGTTTTTCTGCCTTCTCAATTGTGAAATGGCGTTTTGTGCTCATCGCTGTTTGGAGTTCTTCCTTGTTCTCTACGTACTTACGTAGGAGGCGTGATGATGTCACACGAAACTCTGCCCCCCACGGCCATCTCCAACTCAAGACTCCATTACATTATATGGGAAAAAATAGCTTCCAGTTATGACCCTTATGCGTAGAATTTCGAAATGAAACCTGCCCAACTTTTGTAAGTAAGCTGTAAGGAATAAGCCTGCCAAATTTCAGCCTTCTACCTACACGGGAAGTTGGAGAATTAGTGATGAGTGAGTGAGTGAGTGAGTGAGTGAGGGCTTTGCCTTTTATTAGTATAGATTGTAAGACAGAAGCATTGTCTTTGACATATAAGGTAATTTTGGTCAACTATTTCTTAGAATATCTTAGTAAAACTGACTAATACCATGTGGAAGTGAAAATCCTAGCCACAACATTTTGAGGAACTGTACTGTTTTCTCTTAAATATGAACTGTATTCGTGAAGCTGTTATTAGTGTTGTCACACACATGGCCCAGTGCCTTTTAGAACAGCGAAGCTTCAGTTAACACAGAGCTGTTAGTCGTTGTCTATTTGCTTTCATTCTTGGAATGTGTAGATAGGTTTTGTTTGTCTTTTTAATCAAATATTAAATTGTCCTTTTTGATGTATTTATAGTGTATTTTCTGCATGTAGTGTTTGCAAGGTTTTCATGGTATGTTTTGCAAGAGTTTCATATTCTGTCGCACTTATTAAAATCCATCGCATTTGTAGCGTTTTCATCTTGTTTTGCAACCATCTTTTTTTTTTTTTTTTGCGGTTCAGTTGTTTTGAAGAATTGAGATATGTTGGACCATACATAAACTAACGCTATCAGCGCATGCTTCCAACCTCACTCTGGGATTCTTTTCCTCGATTTGTAATGTTTTATCGGTGTGATTTACTTGTTTAACCTTTTTATTTTAATGATAACCGAATAATATAAGCAGCAGAAATATTACATGAGCAAATTGTTCAACACTACTTGTCTAATATTTGTTTAGTTTGCACGCTTCGGTTTAAGTTAATCACAAAATATTAACACTATTTAACGATATGTTCAGTGATTAGCTCGTTATCTGTGAAATTTGCAGTTATTTAATTTTAGCTCGTATTTGGTCAGTCAAAATTGCACCATTTGTATTGAAATTATTAATGACTTTTGAGCAATGGTTTTATTTGATATAGTAATATAAGTTGCCCTCATGCATAAAGTTGTATTCTATAATTTTATGTTTCATGGTTGTTTCATTTTTCAATGCAGTGTGATAACAACAGTCAGTTCCGCGGCGTGTTAAGAGCTTTGCAGTTGGATGTAAACAACACGAATACAATTTAGTTTGGGATTTAAAAAATGCTAAAATCAAGTAACAATGTGTTCTATTAAAGTTACTTTTATTGCTCTGTCATTATAAGAATTGTGCCCAGGTGTTGATTTTAATATAGCCGTGTAGTAGCATAGTGTATCGAAATCTCATTGTATGTGTTATGTAATGACAATAAAGCAATCTTATCTTAGCTGGCCTTCGAAATGGAAGGATTTTAGTTATTATCATCAAAGACTTTTGAAGTGCAAAAAGTTAATTACTTTAACTACACATTTAAACAATTACATTGTAAATGTGCAACGCTGTTTGAACCTATCCAGTGAATAAAGTGTTATATAAAAATGGAATAAATTATTTAAATGTTTATGTAATGTTAATACAGTGTGGAACAGATTTAAAAAATGCAAAACTTTCAACCTGTTGCTGCATGAAGGAGAGGAAAAGTGCAAATTTCTGTGCGCATTGACTACTTAATTAAAAATACCAGGTATGCAATGGAATAAGTATTAATAAAACTTTATATATATAATACAATAGAATACAATTTATTTTTGTTAAAAAATAAACTTAACTCTTGTTTACATTGATAAAAAAAATACATAAATAAATACACCTAGAAAAATACCCGGCATTTCATATGATTCTCACACTGGATCGTTGATTGTCCTTGGCAGTCAGAATTCTAATCTGCAAGAACAAAGAAAATATTCACTGACACTTTATTTTACTGTATTGGAAAAACGCTACAACATTTTTTTAGCATTCAAAAGCTACTTCCCAATGTACAGAACGGATACGTTTATATTTATGTGAAATGCATAGCTATCACTTTTATACACTTGGCTTTAAATCGTCTCTACAATGTAATGCTGGGAGATGAGTTCAGCTCATAAATATGAGCCTTTTCAAACGTCAGATGTAATTGTAATAGCACAGAGTAAACATGCCATTATAATTTCATTACGTATTTGTCATGATACTACATTAATATTTTCTGTGTTATTGTTGTTTGTGTTAATTATGAATTATTATTTTTCATGTTATGCTGACTGTTAACGAGATATACACTCAAATTAAATGTCAGCATGTAACAAACCTAACACAATCTAAATAAAACAGGTTAATATTAAAATATGAAATATATATTTCTTTTGCCTTTATTCGGTCCAATAAAACGTACAATTGCACCAAATAAAAATACTGCAGAACTACAAAATGATGCAGATCTCTCAGCAGAATTCTGTGCAAGCTTTGACTCGTCACAGCACCAGAAGGTACATGGCATTAATATTAGTATTGAAATATACTGAATACAAATTAAAGAAAGTATCAGCAAAAAAGAAGTTGACATTTATACACATAAGATATTTAGTAAATGAAAGCAACAACAAAAATTAACAAAGCACAATTACTGTATAACAATCATAAAATAAAAATAGAAAAGAATAAAAGTGCCAAAATAACAGGTGTTTATAAAAAAATAATGAGGTAGTAAACAAGAATATTTGTGTCCAGTATTTGAAATATTAAAATGATAGATAGATAGATAGATAGATAGATAGATAGATACTTTATTAATTCCAAAGGGGAAATTCACATACTCCAGCAGCAGCATACTGAAAAAAAACATTTTTAAATTAAAGAGTGATAAAAATGCAGTGTAAATTAAATAAAGCAAGGTGGAGAGTGCAAGGCAGGTATAACAGTATATACAGTGGTGTGAAAAACTATTTGCCCCCTTCCTGATTTCTTATTCTTTTGCATGTTTGTCACACAAAATGTTTCTGATCATCAAACACATTTAACCATTAGTCAAATATATAACACAAGTAAACACAAAATGTTTTTAAATGATGGTTTTTATTATTTAGGGAGAAAAAAATCCAAACCTACATGGCCCTGTGTGAAAAAGTAATTGCCCCCTTGTTAAAAAATAACCTAACTGTGGTGTATCACACCTGAGTTCACTTTCCGTAGCCACCCCCAGGCCTGATTACTGCCACACCTGTTTCAATCAAGAAATCACTTAAATAGGAGCTGCCTGACACAGAGAAGTAGACCAAAAGCACCTCAAAAGCTAGACATCATGCCAAGATCCAAAGAAATTCAGGAACAAATGAGAACAGAAGTAATTGAGATCTATCAGTCTGGTAAAGGTTATAAAGCCACTTCTAAAGCTTTGGGACTCCAGCGAACCACAGTGAGAGCCATTATCCACAAATGGCAAAAACATGGAACAGTGGTGAACCTTCCCAGGAGTGGCCGGCCGACCAAAATTATCCCAAGAGCACAGAGACGACTCATCCGAGAGGTCACAAAAGACCCCAGGACAACGTCTAAAGAACTGCAGGCCTCCCTTGCCTCAATTAAGGTCAGTGTTCACGACTCCACCATAAGAAAGAGACTGGGCAAAACGGCCTGCATGGCAGATTTCCAAGACGCAAAACCACTGTTACGCAAAAAGAACATTAGGGCTCGTCTCAATTTTGCTAAGAAACATCTCAATGATTGCCAAGACTTTTGGGAAAATACCTTGTGGACTGATGAGACAAAAGTTGAACTTTTTGGAAGGCAAATGTCCCGCTACATCTGGCGTAAAAGGAACACAGCAGTTCAGAAAAAGAACATCATACCAACAGTAAAATATGGTGGTGATAGTGTGATGGTCTGGGGTTGTTTTGCTGCTTCAGGACCTGGAAGGCTTGCTGTGATAGATGGAACCATGAATTCTACTGTCTACCAAAAAATCCTGAAGATGAATGTCCGCCATCTGTTCGTCAACTCAAGCTGAAGCGATCTTGGGTGCTGCAACAGGACAATGACCCAAAACACACCAGCAAATCCACCTCTGAATGGCTGAAGAAAAACAAAATGAAGACTTTGGAGTGGCCTAGTCAAAGTCCTGACCTGAATCCAATTGAGATGCTATGGCATGACCTTAAAAAGGTGGTTCATGCTAGAAAACCCTCAAATAAAGCTGAATTACAACAATTCTGCAAAGATGAGTGGGCCAAAATTCCTCCAGAGCTGTAAAGATTCATTGCAAGTTATCGAAAACGCTTGATTGCAGTTATTGCTGCTAAGGGTGGCCCAACCAGTTATTAGGTTCGGGGGCAATTACTTTTTCACACAGGGCCATGTAGGTTTGGATTTTTTTTCTCCCTAAATAATAAAAACCATCATTTAAAAACTACATTTTGTGTTTACTTGTGTTATATTTGACTAATGGTTAAATGTGTTTGATGATCAGAAACATTTTGTGCGACAAACATGCAAAAGAATAAAAACAACAACAACATTTATTTATATAGCACATTTTCATACAAACAGTAGCTCAAAGTGCTTTACACATTAAAGAATAGAAAAATGAAAGACACAATTATAAAACAAAATAAATCAACATTAACATCGAATAAGAGTAAGGTTCAATGGCCAGGGGACAGAAAAACAAAAACTCCAGACGGCTGGAGAAAAATAAAATCTGTAGGGATTCCAGACCATGAGACCGCCCAGTCCCTCTGGGCATTCTACCTAACATAAATGAAACAGTCCTCTTTGGATTTAGGGTTCTCACGGAAGGGCTTGATGATGATGATGGTCACGTAGACTTCTGCCTTTTAATCCGTCCATCATTGTTGGAGCATCATGAAGCTTTGAGTAGGTGGAGGTGGCGCAGGCCACCACCACAAAGAAACCGGAAAAAGAAACAGAAAAGAGAGTAGGGGTCAGTACGATTTTAGAGCCACCATGAATAGTTATTATGATGAATTGAACATACAGAGTATCAGGATTAAGTTAAATTAAGATTAAAATGAAGTTATAAAAAGGCCATGTTAAAGTAATGTGTTTTCAGCAGTGTTTTAAAGTGCTCTACTGTATCAGCCTGGCGAATTCCTATTGGCAGGCTATTCCAGATTTTAGGTGCATAGCAGCAGAAGGCCACCTCACCACTTCTTTTAAGTTTTGTTCTTGGAATTCTAAGGAGACACTCATTTGAGGATCTGAGGTTACGATTTGGAATATAAGGTGTCAGACATTCCGATATATAAGATGGGGCGAGATTATTTAAGGCTTTATAAACCATAAGCAGAATTTTAAAGTCAATTCTGAATGACACAGGTAACCAGTGTAGTGACATCAAAACTGGAGAAATGTGTTCTGATTTTCTTTTCCTAGTTAGGATTCTAGCAGCTGCATTCTGCACTAGTTGCAAACGATTTATATCTTTTTGGGTAGTCCTGAGAGGAGTGCATTACAGTAATCTAGTCGACTGAAAACAAACGCGTGAACTAATTTCTCAGCATCTTTCAGTGATATAAGAGGTCTAACTTTACTTATGTTTCTTAAGTGAAAAATGCTGTCCTAATGATCTGATTAATATGTGATTTAAAATTCAGATTACAGTCAACAATCACCCCTAAGCTTTTTACCTCCGTCTTGACTTTTAATCCTAATGTATCCAGTTTATTTCTAATAGCCTCATTGTATCCATTATTGCTGATCACTAAAATTTCAGTTTTCTTTATTTAACTTGAGAAAATTACTATTCATCCATTCTGAGATACAAGTCAGACATTGTGTTAGTGAATCAATAGAATCAGGGTCATCAGGTGCTATTGATAAGTACAGCTGTGTGTCATCAGCATAGCTGTGGTAGCTCACGTTGTGCCCTGAGATAATCTGACCTAACGGAAGCATGTAGATTGAGAATAACAGCGGACCCAGGATAGAGCCTTGTGGAACACCATATTGGATATCATGTGTCTTGAGTTGTAATTCCCACAACTAACAAAAATTTTCTCCCTGTCAGGTAGGATTCAAACCAATTTAAGACACTGCCAGAGAGGCCCACCCATTGACTAAGGCGATTTCTAAGAATGTTGTGATCAATGGTGTCAAATGCAGCACTCAGATCTAAGAGGATGAGAACAGATAAATGGCCTCTGTCTGCATTTACCCGCAAGTCATTTACTACTTTAACGAGTGCAGTTTCTGTGCTGTGATTTGTTCTAAAACCTGACTGAAATTTATCAAGAATAGCATGTTTATTTAGGTGGTCATTTAACTGCATAATGACTGCCTTCTCAGAACTTTACTTAAGAAGGCAGGTTAGAGATGGGTCTAAAATTTTCAAGAGCTGAGGGTCAAGATTATGTTTCTTAAGTAGGGGTTTAACTACAGCAGTCTTAAGACAGTCTGGGAAGACCCCAGTATCTAGTGACGAATTTACTATGTCAAGAACATTATCAATTAGCACGCCTGATACTTCTTTGAAAAACCTTGTTGGTATCGGGTCAAGGACGAGGTGGAGGGTTTTAATTGAGAGATTATTTTTTTAAATCAGGTAAATCTATCCTAGTGAAAGAGTTTAATTTGTTTATAACAGGATGCTGGGGTTTAGGAGGATCCTTAGTGTTGGGGAGATATACTATGTTATTTCTAATATCATTAATTTTTGATTGAAAATACAGCGACAGCCTCACAGGTTTCACTGGAAGCACTTAGGAGGCATTCCTTTGAGCTACCTGGGTTTTGTAGGCGATCAATTGTAGAAAATAAGACTCTGGGATTACTAGCATTGTTATTTATAATCTTGAGAAATAGCAGCGTCTCTCAAGACGGACAGTGTTATTGTATTCTGTTATTTTGACTTTTAATATTTCATGGTGGATAGTAAGTTTAGTCTTCCTCCATTGACGCTCAGCTCTACGGCATGTTCTCTTTAAATCAGACACTCTTTGGGTCTTCCATGGTATACAATGCTAGAAGATTTTTTCACTGTCTTTTCAGGTGCAACTATGTCAACAGCAGCTCTCACTTTAGAATTAAATCTTTCCACCTTACTATTTACATTATCCTCGCTATTATAGCTGGCACTATAAACGGACTGATTGCTTAAAATGTTTGTAAGTTTTAAAGCTGCTGCGAATCAAAGAAGCGTTTTTAACAATATGCTTCTCATGAGTGTTTTTATCATTATTTCTATATTAAAAGTAGAAGAAAATGGTCTGATAGACCAATATCAATGATCTGTTTTATATCAACTTTCAGTCCTTTAGTAATCACTAAGTCTAATGTATGACCTGCTTTATGTGTAGGCTGATTTATGAGTTGTCTCAAATCAAAAGAATCCAGGAGGTTCATAAATTCTTTTACTTTTAGATCACACTGATTATCTATATGAAAATTAAAGTCGCCAACTATTAGGAGTGTGTCATAGTTAGTAATTAAAATTGACATTAAGTCAGAGAATTCCTCAAAAAACGACGCGTTATATTTAGGAGGTCTATACACGGATAGTACTAGAACTTGAGAATCTCCATGAATAACAACGGTGAGATACTCAAAGGACTTGAACTTACCAAAACTGACATCTTTACATTTTAATCGGCTCGAGTAAATGTTAGCCAATCCGCCCCCCTTTTCCCTGGCGGTTTGCATGAGTAAAACTGTAATCCGGAGGCAGATTCGATTAAAACTGCGCGCTCTGAATTCAAGCCATGTTTCATTTAGTGCAATAAGATCTATTTTTTATCACTAATAAGATCGTTGATAAAAAACGTTTTGTTAGTTAAAGCTCTAACATTCAATAGTGCCATATTTAATGTTTCGGAGGTGCAGAGATGAGTACTATGTGCGTTATTGATATTTGGAATAGGAACTAAATTATTATTATTAGCGCGCTGTGTGTATTTTTGTTTAATCTGTGATCTGTTTTATAGTTTTAATACATTGTTCCTTTAAAATAGTGATTTTAATTAGATTATTGGAGTTTATGCCGTATTTCCTAGGTTTTCTACGTGCATTGAGATTGCTTATTACAGTATTAATGGTGTGCACTTTAACGGAAGACTCTATTAAACATTCATCATGTCCTGGCACAGCAGTATTATTTCGGAAGGGGTTAAGAGCAGAGATAGATAGTCAAGAAAACGAATTACCTTCGATATGTTTTCGGAGAGGACCCGGCGCGAAACTGTTCGGATGCAGGCCATCACGCTTGAAGAGACGCGCCTTTCCAAAAGAGATTCCAATTGTTGATGAAACCGACATCCTTCTTCTTGCAGAAACCCTGTAGCCAGTTGTTCAATCCTAGCAGACGACTGTAGTACTCGTTGGATCGTCTGACGAGAGGTAGTGGACCCGAAACGAAGATCTTTGCCGATGGGGTCCTCTCCTTCATGTCTTTAATCAAAGCTGCAAAGTCAGCCTTCAGGATTTCTGATTGTCGGTGCCTTATATCGTTTACGCCGGCATGCAAGACGATTGATCCAACTGCCCTCTCCTTGTGTTTCTCGAGACTGCTGGCGACGCTTCATTACATCTCGGACACGAGCACCGGAAAACAAGAAACAAACGATTTTGCATTAGGGCATGTGACATTAAGGTTTCTACCGATAGAATCACCTACCACTAATACATCACCAGGTGCTGATGGCGAAATGGGGACACGGAGAGGGTCAAACCAGTTCTGAGATAGAATGCTCGCCTGTGCCGATGGAGGTGCTCTGGCCTTGAACCCCCGCCTGCATAGCTGAAATCCACCGAGGTCAGCAGCGCGCCGCTCCTACGACGCGGGGGTGAGTTCGGCACAACGCGGGGTTGATGTTTCGCCGGTTCCAGATGGCAAGGACGGTTTATCCAACAGCCGGGCCTTCAGATTTCTCAGGTATCTCCGTCGGGACAGGAGTTTCTGAATCTGTTCATCAAGTGCCTGGAGTTCCTCAACTACGATTTCAACGCGAGTTACCCCACTGTCGGCCATTTTCTGCTTCGTGCCCTAGGAGAAATGAGAGAGAGAGGTTAGGATAGGATGTCAGCAGTGGGTCTGTCTGTGGATAAGATGAAAAATATCTTCAAGAGATATTCTTCCTGATAAGAAATCAGGAAGGGGGCAAACAGTTTTTCGCACCACTGTAATCTTGTATAATGTTAACATTTACCTCCCCCCCGGGTGGAACTGAAGAGTCGCATAGTGTCAGGGAGGAACGATCTCTTCAGTCTGTCAGTGGAGCAGGACAGTGACAGCAGTCTGTCGCTGAAGCTGCTCCTCTGTCTGGAGATGATTCTGTTTAGTGGATGCAGTGGATTCTCCATGATTGACAGGAGCCTGCTCAGCGCCCGTCGCTCTGCCACAGATGTCAAACTGTCCAGCTCCATGCCTACAATAGAGCCTACTTTCCTCACCAGTTTTTCCAGCCGTGAGGCGTCCTTCTTCTTTATGCTGCCTCCCCAGCACACCACCGCGTAGAAGAGGGTGCTCACCACAACCGTCTGATAGAACATCTGCAGCATGTTATTGCAGATGTTGAAGGATTTCTAAGGAAGTATAGTCAGCTCTGTCCTCTCTTATATGGAGCATCAGTATTGGCAGTCCAGTCCACTGTGAGCAAATGTGCGCTGCCAGTTTAAATGTTTAAAGTCTACATTTATTCAGTTGTAATAGAAATTTATTATTTTCATCCTCTTATAGAGGTTCATAGAGGGCTAGATTCCTAGCAAAGAAACAAAAATCAAAAACAACATCATTATAATTATAATTGCACTGACCATGAGTAAACAATACTTGATAAGCTTATGTTTGAAAGGTGTCATTTTCAATCTTCTAGGAGCATCTCCTTGAGGTCTAGGACCATAGGTAAAGAATCACATTTCAAAAATATGTTTATGTTACTTGTTCCGAGGAATTTTCTAACTCAAATAGGCCATCAGTTAATCGGATGTATCTGAAGTGCTAAGTGCAACTTTTCTGTATACACGTGATGCCTGACATGCCTGCAGCTGGCATACTCCTCCTTGAATAAGGACACACAGCACCAAGAGGATGGTGCAAACAGTGCATTGTGCAATTTATTCAATGTGCCAAAACAATAAGCAAAGTGTAGTGCAGAACCTTCTTAAATAAATGATCTTATAAAACAGTTGTCATTTATGGAGGTTAAATTCCCAATAAATAAATAGGCTAAAATCAAGAATAAAATTACTGTCAGCATCCTTTTGTTAAAACAATCAGCCACACATGCCACAATTCGTTGCTGAGCAGGAGTGACCTTACCCCTGAAGCACCAGTGCCTCACCCAGGACTTCCTTCAAGACAGTCATGCCTCCCCTCTGCTGCTTTTTCCATGATGCATATAAATTACGTATATCTTGTTTGCAGGCTCACCTCATAACGTGTCTAGCCCAATGGTTTATGTGGGGAACATTTAAAGCCAGCCGCTGGCCTGACCTCCTGCTCACTTTTAGTCCTCTGTCTGAGAAAGGCCATCTGTTCTTTTACTCTGAAGAAGGTAACTAATGCAGGATGATGTCAGCATCACCGCTTACTTACTTGCTGTGTGCATTGAGGGCTGAACTGACAGCTCCCATTTGAAAATGCTTGCGATTGTTCCTGACTTCACAACAATAAAGCCAATTTTTTTTTTTTTTTGGAAACCTGGACTCACCTTCTTCTCTCCCATGCAAGTCTGTGACCCACACATCACAAAATATTATAAAATCGGACACAAACTACAATGAGAAGTTGGGGTACCGCATTCGTGACCATGTTTTAAATCAAATATTAGGCTGTATTTTTGCACAATGGTGTCATGTTTCGCAATTCTGCCTCACAGCATCAGAGTCCTGGATTGTAATTCTGTCCTGCGCACTGAGAGTGAAGGGTGCATATTCACACTTGTCTTACTGTATTTGACTGGGAACTCCATTTTTCATTCATCATTCCAAACATATACAGGTAAAGATTTGGTTTGGATAGATAGATAGATACTTACTTTATTAATCCCAAGGGGAAATTCACATACTCCAGCAGCAGCATACTGATAAAGAACATTACTAAATTAAAGAGTGATAAAAATGCAAGTAAAACAGACAATAACTTTATATAATGTTAACGTTTACTTGCATAGTGTGGGGGAGGAACGATCTCCTCAGTCTGTCAATGGAGCAGGACTGTGACAGCAGTCTGTCGCTGAACCTGCTCTTCTGTCTGGAGATGATCCTGTTCAGTGGATGCAGTGGATTCTCCATGATTGACAGGAGCCTGCTCAGTGCCCATTGCCCTGCCACGGATGTCAAACTGTCCAGCTCCATGAAGCCGGTTATAAAAAGCAGCCAACCAAACAGTGTGGAGTTTCTGCTTCTTGCCTTACACCAGTTACTGCTATGATGATGAGTGGCTCCCTGTGATGCTAGAGCCTTTTTTATATTAATTGCTGTAGTGGCTGGTAACCAAATGTGACAATGGATGGCGAGTGTAATGTTCTTGTGAGTGAGTAACCTTCTTTATTAGGACATGCTGGGTCTATGAAATAAGTAATGAAATAAAAGTCTGTCTATCAATGTTATTTGGTTTCTTACCATGAATATACCTCCATTCCTATGTAAATTGAAGAAAAGTATACTGTCCAAACACATCAGAGCTCAGTAATGTGCTTTGTAATGCAGAGTTTGCTGTTCTCTTTTAACAGGTGTGTGGCTCTTCCAAGGAGGGTGTGAAAAGCACTTTTGGACTGATTGCACAAACAGTGGACATCAAAATGAAGATCCTTTTCTTGCTGTTTATAGTTAATTTTGTGTCAGGTATGACTAAATACACATAAATGAATATACATGTTGGATTTAAGTGAAGCATGTAATTTAGAAAAGAAAAAAAACTGTTTAGATAGATAGGTTAAATTCACAGGAAGCACAATTGAAACAATTAAATGTATATTAACATGCAATCATGGACACATAAAGATGTATGAAAATCTTTTCAACATGCAAACTGCTGATGTTAGTCAATTAACAGGATGGAGACCACTGCCTTGAAACCCTGAGAGCAAAATGTGAAAAACATCTCGTCTGTCATTGTTGCTGTACTGTGAAGCAAAAACAGTTAGACTGTACTTCCCATACTGTATGTAATTCTAAAATTGTGTTTTACCAGTATTAACTACAAACACATATATTTTTCCATTCTTTTTATTGCTATTTCTTGCCCAGCATTTCTTAATACTTTCCAGTGGGGAAAGCAAAATCTGTCAACCATGTTTAGCACATTTTACTTTTATTACTTTCCTTCCCCTTCTGCAGTACTAGGGTGTTGTACCGTGTTAGTCATTATGGATGAAGTGAGAAGTCAAGCAAAATAACACCTTTTATTGGCTAACTAAAAAGATTACAATATATAAGCTTTCAAGGCAACAGCCCCCTTCTTCAGGCAAGATGTAACAAGTTGTCTTGAAAACTTGACTATTGTCTTTTTAGTTAGCCAATGTAAGGCTTCATTTTGCTTGACTTCTCACTACTTGCCCTACTGTAGTAAAATGTGATAGGGCAACACAAAATAACAGAACATCAGTGCACCATTAACAATAAGCACTTTTTGTTCCCAGGATTATGCCTAATCTCTGAACAAGACTAACGACCAATTTATACATGCTTTGAACTGGCTTCAGTGCTTCAGTGATAGTCTCCTAAATGATACTACAAAAAGATGTAAAGAAACTGAGCTGTTTACTAGAAAATTGATGCACTCTTTGCTGATCTTTTCAAGTATAATTTTAGAGTAATGTATTAACTGAAATTAAACTTGACCTATTCATTTTTTGACTGTCTTTTTACCTATTCAGAGACACAGGGCCAGAGTCTACCCAGTATCAAAAAGCATGAACCAGTTAGAAAATATTGATCCACTTTGACTTTCTCTAACATAAATCAAAGTACAGTGCATTGTGATGCCTGATGTAATCAGGTCAATAAGGTAGAATTGCTAGGGTCTGGGATTTCTGGGATTTTTTAAATAAGTATTTAATCCCGACCTTCACTAGTGCTATTCAGTTGTCATTTGTAATGGTGTCTCGATTTGTGCATTGCTGTAACCAGTTTCTCTTTAAGATATTCTGCTTTTATTTTAATGCAGTCCACTTTGGCAGTGCTTGTATAGCTATCCTCTTTAATAAAAGCCCTGTGTGCGTCCAGGTGTCCGTGTGTGTGTGTCTTCTGGTGAAGTGCGCATGAGCGGGGCCGGCACATCGCACCGTGCCCCGCCCATGTGTACGGCACCTTGGTCGCACACACACTCGAATCTGGGAACACAGTGAATGGCCTATCCGCGGCAGCGCATAATAAGCAAATAAAGCACACACACTGGAAGCTGGGCACACAGTGAATGGCCTTGCCACGGCAGCGCATGATAAGCAAATAAAAGACATAATTGCTGGGAGAGTGCTAATTAGGTAGTCGCCGCCACGCACATAAAATCCGTTGCTGGGGAGACGCTACACATACAATAATCTGCTACACGCCAGCACAGATTAAAATACTTGCTGGGGAGACGACACAGTCACGATTATCAACTGCACTCCACACATTACATCAGTTGCTGGGGACACTGTTGTGACAGAAAATTAAAGTCATTTTACGGACATCAAAGCCAGTATTACTGTCAGAGAAAATTACAGGCATTTTACGGAAATACAAACCAGTATTACTGCAAGAGAAAATTAAAGACATATTAAAGGATGCATATTACAGCCACATACAAGCCAGTATTACTGTAGGAGAAAATATTACGGACGTATCTACTAACAACATGCCACTAAAAAAAAAAAGGACACGTCAAATAGGACAAAAGACACAGATAATCAAATCCTATATAAGTAACATCTCCTGGAAGAACGGTCAGCTCAACAAATAAACATCAACAAAAGACAAAAAAAAAAATACGAACAAAAACTGATTGATTGAAGAAAAAGAAAATGAGCATCAGAAAAATGCTAAAAGAGAGAGACTCAGAAGAGCAAACCTTACAAAAAGTTGCCATTTACTTGCCAGAACCAGTATTCAGCCATGGTCAGTTATATGTCAGTTATATGTTGCATTATCAAGAGTTAGAAGTTTTCCAGATGTTGTTGTCAACGTTGTAGATGGTCCTGAACAAGGCAAACTCTTGCCAAACTCAGACAGAATATTTACAAGAAATGTTGTCTATAATTAAATTTTATAGAAAAATTTCATGAGGTAAAAAAATATCTTTTTCAGATATCGTGTATTACAGATTGTTACAAAGGTTTACACTAAGGCAATATTAATTATGCTTACTGTATTGTCATACGTTTCTATTTTATTTTTATTATTATTTTACTTTAGGCTTCTTGCAAAAATATTTTTGACAAAAAAAAATTAAGACAAGCAACAGAATGAGGCCAAGGTCCTTGCCATTTAATATAGACTGTTCCTACTAATGTTTATGCACTACTGTTCTAGCGCCCGTTATTGTAACAGGCTTAATGTCTAGTACAAATATAAATATCCAAAAGAGCTGTGCAAGGTGAATGTGCTGTTTTACCATGTAACAGTCCTAATGTGACCCTATTCTCACCTGTAGACTCTTTTACCGAATGTTCCAAACCTTTATCTCTTGTTCGAATATGTTTACACTCAACCATCCTGTTGCAGAGATGCAGCTACAGTCTACAGTTACTCTTATAGTCACCACCAGGGTTGACCACTGCTGCAGCTAAATACTTCTCTTATCTCCAGACCCCAGGCAACAAAACAGAGCACCAAGACAAACAGAAAAGAAGGTTTACACTATTACTCATGCTTTATAGATTAACATTCTTTAATTTAAGATTATTAATGTGCCTAAAGCTGAATCAACACCATTACAGCCCGGATGAATAGCAACTTGTTAAGCCTTACAGTAAAGGCTATTAAGGATTAAAGAGATGACTGAGAGAGGAAATGTAACATCAGCAGAAAATCAAACCCAGAAAAGTCTTATCACCCAGCTAAGCTATATCATTGATCATGAAATTGTAGCAAAGAAAATTAAAGCAAAAGTCGACAACTGGCTTGTCAAAACAACAAATGTAATGTGCACAAGGAAGAGGAGGAGGAGGAGGTTTGGAGCATACACTGATACAGCACATTACCCACCAGACCACAAACCATCTCAGGATGACAGATTAGGACCTTAGTGCAGGCGTGCAATGGGTGACACCCCAGCACCACACTAGTTGAGATGGGATGGAACTGTGTGAAGTTTTTTAACAGTGGCTAGAGTGCCAATCCTGCCATCAACATGTGGACCTACTTGCAGGGCTGGATGCAAGCTAACTTCATACCCAGGACATGCGTAAAATGGATTTTATTTTATTGAAGATTCAACAAACCTGGTTATATTTCACTATGTCTAAAGCATTAATTAAGGTATTTTAAAAGATATTCTGTAGCAACTGATACTGAGTCATAACAACAACAACAACTCAACCTGGCAGTGGCTATAAAAAAAAGAAAAAGAAAAAAACTTTGACAGAAGTGGCAGAATCATTTTTTTTATTATCCATCCATCCATCCTCTTCCGCTTATCCGAGATCGGGTTGCGGGGGCAGCAGCTTGAGCAGAGATGCCCAGACTTCCCTCTCCCTGACCACTTCTACTAGCTCTTCTGGGGGAATCTCGAGGCGTTCCCAGGCCAGCCGAGAGACATAGTCCCTCCAGCATGTCCTGGGTCTTCCACGGGGCTTCCTCCCGGTTAGACGCGCCCAGAACACATCACCAGGGAGGCGTTCAGGAGGCATCCTGATCAGATGCCCAAGCCACCTCATCTGACTCCTCTCAATGCCGAGGAGCAGCGGCTCTACTCTGAGCTCCTCCCAGATGACTGAGCTTCTCACCCTATCTTTAAGGGAAAGCCCAGACACCCTACGTTATTTTATTTAATTAACCAACAGACGGCTGGAGAAAAAAAAAATAAAATCTGTAGGGATTCTAGACCATTAGACTGCCCAGTCCCCTCTGGGCATTCTACCTAACATAAATGAAACAGTCCTCTTTGGATTTAGGGTTCTCACGGAAGGGCTTGATGAAGATGGTCACGTAGAATTCTGCCTTTTAATCTATCCATCATTGTTGGAGCATCATGAAGCTTTGAGTAGGTGGAGGTGGCGCAGGCCACCACCACAAAGAAACCGGAAAAAGAAACAGAAAAGAGAGTAGGGGTTAGTACAGATTTTAGAGCCACCATGAATAGTTGTTATGATGAATTGAACATACAGAGTATCAGGATTAAGTTAAATTAAGTTAAATTGAAGTTATAGAAAGGCCATGTTAAAGTAATGTGTTTTCAGCAGTGTTTTAAAGTGCTCTACTGTATCAGCCTGGCGAATTCCTATTGGCAGGCTATTCCAGATTTTAGGTGCATAGCAGCAGAAGGCCACCTCACCACTTCTTTTAAGTTTTGTTCTTGGAATTCTAAGGAGACACTCATTTGAGGATCTGAGGTTACGATTTGGAATATAAGGTGTCAGACATTCCGATATATAAGATGGGGCGAGATTATTTAAGGCTTTATAAACCATAAGCAGAATTTTAAAGTCAATCCTGAATGACACAGGTAACCAGTGTAGTGACATTAAAACTGGAGAAATGTGTTCGGATTTTCTTTTCCTAGTTAGGATTCCAGCAGCTGCATTCTGCACTAGTTGCAAACGATTTATGTCTTTTTTGGGTAGTCCTGAGAGGAGTGCTTTACAGTAATCTAGTCGACTGAAAACAAACGCGTGAACTAACTTCTCAGTATCTTTCAGTGATATAAGAGGTCTAACTTTACTTATGTTTCTTAAGTGAAAAAATGCTGTCCTAATGATCTGATTAATATGCGATTTAAAATTCAGATTACAGTCAAAAATCACCCCTAAGCTTTTTACCTCCGTCTTGACTTTTAATCCTAATGTATCCAGTTTATTTCTAATAGCCTCATTGTATCCATTATTGCTAATCACTAATATTTCAGTTTTCTCTTTATTTAACTTGAGAAAGTTACTATTCATCCATTCTGAGATACAAGTCAGACATTGTGTTAGTGAATCAAGAGAATCAGGGTCATCAGGAGCTATTGATAAGTACAGCTGTGTGTCATCAGCATAGCTGTGGTAGCTCACGTTGTTCCCTGAGATAATCTGACCTAACGGAAGCTAGTAGATAACACAATATATCATTGTGACCATGTTGTTATATTACAGCTAGGGTTTATTCCCTGGCTTGAATTTATTTTTTGTTTTCCTGTTGTTTTTGTTAACTTTGAATCATTATTTTTCACTTTTCTTTGATTTTTTTCGGTTTTATTAATTATTCATTAATTATATACTGTCCTTTAACTGTAATATATAATAATAGTTTATTATTTACTATTTATATATAACTCATTATTTGACTATGTTTTTTGTACTTTATGGGTGGATTCCCAAGAGACAGGGCCACCCTGATGTCATCACTGAAGGAATGGCCTCAGCCTTTATGTGCTGAAACTGAGAGAAGATCTTTCAGTGAGTAAGTTATTCAGTAATTTGGAAGACAAGTATGGATATTTTGTACAAATTTATAATAATGGATCAAAAGATCCTTTAATGTAATAGACTATCCCCTGCATTTTATGTTAAAAATATGGGTATAAAAAGGCCATTAGAATATCAGATGATTTATCAGTTTTTTCAGCAGAAATAATGGCTATTATTGTTGATTTAACATGGAAAAACAGATACAAAAAAATATTGTTTTTGAAGGCCATCGATTTGAAAAAAACTTCATATACTAATGAACTTTTATTAGAAGTAAGACATGCCATAATTAGCTTGATTTTGAATAATATATTTGTGAAATTTGTGTGGATTCCTGCTAATAAAGGAGTGTGTGGAAATTAAAGAGGTCATAAGTTAGCTAAGCAAAATTTGCACAAAATTGACTTTATGGCTCCTTTAGGCAAATGCGAACTTAAATTTATAATTAAAAAGGCAGTTTCTAAGGAAAAGCAAAACATTTGGAAGAGCAGTGATAAAAGAAGGCATTTGTTGTTAAAATTTCTAGTAAGGCATATGAATAAATGGTGTCTTCGAGTTAAAAAGGAAGTAATTATTTTTAATCGATTAAGGCTTGGGCATGTTGTTCTAAATCAAAAATATAATTACAATATATATTAGCAACCATAAAACAGAAATATGTGGGCAATGTTGTATTAAAGAAAAATTAGAATACTGCATGGTCTGGTATTTGAAATATAGTAGATTAAGTTAAAAGCATTATAGAACATTATAGATCTTTGGATATTGCAAGAGCTTGTATGAGTCACTTCCTTATTATGGCCGTAAGCCGGCCGAGTCCCCCTTTGCAGTCAGGAGGTCAGACAGTCACACCCTGATTGCTATAGCTTTGTGTTAAAATCACCATTCTTACACCTCTTTGGATGTTGCAGAAATAGTTTCTAACTGGAAGCCCTCTGGTTCCTAGAAATTGTATTTAAGCAGATTCAAAAGAATAAAGGATGGATAATGAGAATATCTAATCTGGTGACACAGAGGTGCAATGGATGGCTTTGATACCTTACAACTCCATGGACACAGGTTTGATTCTCAGGTTGGGAAATGTTCACACTCACTCTTACACATACATTGAATTAATTTGTGAATTTGTGTGATTGTAGTCTATGACCAGGTGTTCTTTGTCTATACAGTATTTAGTTCCTGCCTTTCACCGAATGTTCCAGACTTAGTTGGCTATGGAAACCCAATCTCTTACCCTGAACCTGAATTAGAATAGTGGGTAAAACAAATGGATGGAGTACTAAGTTTTATTCCAGTGTCGGTTAAGAAAGGAAAGATTTCCCTTAGTTGTAAGTACTATAGTATTAATTACTAACGTTTACAGTAACAATGCAAATTTAGTAACATTTTGTAATTGATGGTTGACCTGCTTTGATTGATAATAGCTGTTAATCATTGAAATGAAACAAACAGAACATTTTATGCATTTTTATTTATCAATAAATATATATTAAGTGTTCTGGACTCAGGAGCATGTAAAACTTGTTAATCGTCAGGTGTGAAGTCAAAAACGGTGATTTTCTTAGAGCAATATTCTAGGTAGACACATGGCTGTGAGCTGCAATGTAAAAGAAAAAGATAATACTGAGACTGTTCCAGGGTGGTGGGTACGTTCCAGACTATGAATAGAGATAACCACATTCTGTGTGAGTTCCCAAGTCTGCACGGAAGTAGGCTGTTAGCTGTATGCCTGACTTGAAACTTTTGTGTCTCTAAAAGTGGTATTTCACCTTTAAGGGCCAGAGTGGTGCAGCTTCACAAAATGTGTAAAATAAGTACATTATAGTATGCATTCCCCAGTAATTTACTTTATGGATCAATTGGTCCCACAGTGTGTTTTAGTCATGTGTTTGTACTTTCAGTTTGAACTTTTACTAGCTCAAGCAATGCAGTATACATACGTGTAGAGGTATGAAACATTTAGCACCATTTGCTCCTTTAAAGGTAGCCACAGTATTTAAAAAATAAAGAGATCAATGATAGGAATGCAACATTCACAGAACATTATTCTGCCTCCTGATCTTCAACCATCACTGAAGAGGACTGAAATAAATTTGAAAAAGCCACCACAGAAGCCTAAGCGTTCTCCTTTCAGCAGTATGCCGCTGCTACTGTTTCAGAGAAGCACAGATTCTTGGTGCATAAAAAAGAGGTATTATGCAGAAAAGCATTTTTAGAGAACCAGAATGTCAGAACAACAAAAATAATAGTTAGATATGTGCAGTGTGTATAATCTGTGTATTCTGTCAATATTATCGTGGCTTATCCTTTCTTATATTGGAGCCATTCAGTTCTAAAGTCTTAGTTCAGACAGTTTACAGTCTTATTCTCTACGATAGATCGTCAGCTAAACCCAGGTAACTCAAAGGAATGCCTCCTGAGTACTTCCAGTAAAACCTGTCAGGCTATCGCTGTATTTTTCAATCAAAAAATTAATGATATTAGAAATAATATAGTATATCCCTCCAACACTAAGGATCCTCCTAAACCCCAGCTTTCTGTTATAAACAAATTAAACTCTTTCACTAGGATAGATTTACCCGATTTACAAAAAATAATATCTTAATTAAAACCCTCCACCTGTGTCCTTGATCCAATACCAACAAATTATTTCAAAGAAGTATCTGGCATGCTAATTGATAATGTTCTTGACATAGTAAATTCGTCATTAGATGCGGGGGTCTTCCCAGACTGTCTTAAGACTGCTGTAGTTAAACCCCTTCTTAAGAAACATAATCTTGACCCCTCGGCTCTTGAAAATTTTAGACCAATTTCTAACCTGCCTTTCTTAAGTAAAGTTCTAGAGAAGGCAGTCATTATGCAGTTAAATGACCACCTCAATAAACATGCTATTCTTGATAAATTTCAGTTGAGTTTTAGAACAAATCACAGCACAGAAACTGCGCTCGTTAAAGTAGTAAATGATTTGCGAGTGAATGCAGACAGAGGCCATTTATCTGTTCTCATCCTCTTAGATCTGAGCGCTGCATTTGACACCATTGATCACAATATTCTTAGAAATCGCCTTAGTCAATGGGTGGGCTTCTCTGGCAGTGTCTTAAATTGGTTTGAATCCTACCTGACAGGTAGAAAATTCTTTGTTAGTTGTGGTAATCACAACTCAAAGACACATGATATCCAATATGGTGTTCCACAAGGCTCTATCCTGGGTCCGCTGTTATTCTCAATCTATATGCTTCTGTTAGGTCAGATTATCTCAGGGCACAACGTGAGCTACCACAGCTATGCTGATGACACACAGCTGTACTTATCAATAGCACCTGATGACCCCGATTCTCTTGATTCACTAACACAATGTCTGACTTGGATGAATAGTAACTTTCTCAAGTTAAATTAAAGAGAAAACTGAAATCTTAGTGATTGGCAATAATGGATACAATGAGGCTATTAGAAATAAACTGGATACATTAGGATTAAAAGTCAAGACGGAGGTAAAAAGCTTAGGGGTAATTGTTGACTGCAATCTGAATTTTAAATCGCATATTAATCAGATCACTAGGACAGCATTTTTTCACTTAAGAAACATAGCTAAAGTTAGACCTCTTATATCACAGAAAGATGCTGAGAAATTAGTTCACGCATTTGTTTTCAGTCAACTAGATTACTGTAACGCACTCCTCTCAGGACTACCCAAAAAAGACATAAATCGTTTGCAATGAGTGCAGAATGCAGCTGCTAGAATCCTAACTAGGAAAAGAAAATCCGAACACATCACACCAGTTTTGATATCACTACACTGGTTACCTGTGTCATTCAGGATTGACTTTAAAATTCTGCTTATGGTTTATAAAGCCTTAAATAATCTCGCCCCATCTTATATATAGGAATGTCTGACACCTTATATTCCAAATCATAACCTCAGATCCTCAAATGAGTGTCTCCTTAGAATTCCAAAAGCTAAACTTAAAAGAAGTGGTGAGGCGGCCTTCTGCTGCTATGCACCTAAAATCTGGAATAGCCTGCCAATAGGAATTCGCTAGGCTAATACAGTAGAGCACTTTAAAACACTGCTGAATACACATTACTTTAACATGGCCTTTTTATAACTTCAATTTAACTTAATCCCGATACTCTGTATGTTCAATTCATCATAATAACTATTCATGGTGGCTCTAAAATCCGTACTGACCCTACTCTCTCTTCTGTTTCTTTTTCCGGTTTCTTTGTGGTGTTGGCTGTCGTGGCGAAAAACTCATCATCAGAAGGCTTTTTACCTAAAAATAAAGGCTATTAGGACTCGAGAAAGACAGACAGAGTTTTAAGGCTTTATTGCAATAAATCAACAACAAGGACTCAACCAAATTCGGCCGAATGAGATCGAGCCCTGATCATTACAACAATTGAAGTTTTTATAACAATTTCTTATCATTTTGGCTCATTCAATTAGCTCATTCTGCACCTGGTTTACTGTTCATTATTCCTCTTGGTGTCAGCTCGGCTTGTTTTGATTGGTCTAAGACTGGGTGGATGGTTTCCTCCCAACCTCTTCTTTGACTCCCTTTTTTACTCCTGTCTGACCAGACCTTGAGTTTCCATGGGAACCCTTATTATCTCCTTACTTTTCCTATTACCGGCCCCCTTATGGAATTTGTAATCTTTCTATGCTGTTTCATTTTCACTAACTGGCCAAGGCTCCAATTCCATATATGGGTTTTTCTCTCTTAAGCCTTCCAAACTTTTTACAATAGTGACCTGAAGCTTAAGCTTTAATTAAAAAGAAGTATAGTATGTGCTTTCAATTGATCATTGCTTGGCATGCTTGATTTGTCTTAATTTCTACACTAAAGTTAATTGCTAATATATTCTTATAATATTTTTGCTAATGCCTGCATTTACTAAGATTTTCTCTTCATGCATTAGGTCAGCGTGACCCTGCTTATAGTAAAAGCTTTTTGTTGCCTTTCTGCTGATTCATCAATCCAGCTGCTTTTAGAGGCCTCTTCTCTATGTTATCTCTTCCTAGCCTTGAATCACAGGTGTTCTCAAACTCTTATCCTGTCCAAAACTGGTCTTGGTGTATCAATTAGCTGTTCTTTTCTTTACTTTAGAAATTTTAATGTAAGCCTATAAAATAATGCAATATGACTGATTTTTAGTTAAATATTTGCTAGACCTATCGTATTTGCTTCAATATTCTAATTTATGCATAATCTAATGTTTTAGAAGCTTTTAATTACTATTTATGGCTCTATATGCTAATTTTCTATTTTCTTATGCTAATAAAAAATTTTCCTTCGACACGGCCTGCGCCACCACCACCTACTCAAAGCATCATGATGCTCCAACAATGATTAATGGATTAAAAGGCAGAAGTCTACGTGACCATCATTTTCAAGTCCTTCTGTGAGAACCCTAAATCCAAAGAGGACTGTTTCATTTATGTTAGGTAGAATGCCCAGAGTGGACTGGACGGTCTCATGGTCTGGAATCCCTACAGATTTTATTTTTTTCTCCATCCGTCTGGAGTTTTTTTTTTTTGTTTTTTCTGTCCACCCTGACCATTGGAACTTACTCAATTTCTATGTTAATTAATGTTGACTTATTTTATTTTTCTTACTGTGTCTTTTATTTTTCTATTCTTTATTATGTAAAGCACTTTGAGCTACTGTTTTTATGAAAATGTGCTATATAAATAAATGTTGTTGTTGTTGTAAACATAAGGTGCTTTCAATTCACTTCAGGGAGTTCACAGCCAATAGATTTTCTTTAACAACATGTGGGGCTCACACTTTACTTAACATTTAAGATACAACATATGGCTATATTTTGTCACATGATGATGGTGTCAGAAGATATCACAATGATCTGAAGTCAATCGAGGCAGACAAGACATCAACATTTCATTGTGTGATTGATTTATTGTGACTTTAATGGTGTATGAACTTACATGTTTTATTAGTTATCAATTACAGAGGAATACAATTTATTATTTAGGTAAATTAATTTTATGTTGGAGAAGTCTGAATGCACATTGCAACATTCTGGTCTGATCCCACCAGAATTTTCATGCCACAAACATCACTCTTCACTAGAACTACTGATTTTTTAGCTCTTGCACCTTCAGTATAAAGTATTTATTTGTACGGCTTATGGCGGAGCCACTAGGTGGAATGTACTACTCTTGTTGAAGAAAACTGATCAGCTGTTGAGAACCTTTGCTTTGATCCATATTGACTGTTAACACGCCATGTTTTATTGTTGTACCTGCCTTCTGTGTGACCTCTGTGACCTCTTTATCAGTTTTTAATTTCTAATGTTGCTAGTATGGCAAGTGCTACATTCCGACTTCATAAGCTGCATACTTGCTATGTATATCATACAATAAAGACGTATTGCTTTTGCACAGGATTATGTAGTCTACAGCAAAAATCAGTTCCCATTCACTCAGATGTCTCCCTATCACGATAACGGTAGAGCATGTCGACATTTGTTTATTTTAAACTTTGCATTTTTATTGGTATTTTTTGTTGTTATTTTTTAGGATCTCATATAACAACTTTTTAGTTCAACTGTCTCATTTTTGGATTATTATTTTTATTGTTACACGTTTTCATTGAAATTTTTATGGATAGCTGACAGTAACGAAAAGCATAATGCCTGCTTTACAGTGCATTGGTATGAACATACTTGTATCCAAATATCAAGTCAGTTCTAACAGGATGTGATATTAACACTTGCAGAGTGAATAATACCATAATACCTACTGTATCTGGAGCATGTTATCTCAACCTTTTTGTTTATTATTTAGAGTATAACTCTGTGTTTCCTTTCTGTCTTTAGAATCAGTCTTTGGACAATTGAAGATTGTAACAGGTTCATCCTTAGAAGACTATTCTGATGAAGAAATCAATCTGCCTTGTGATGCCAGTCTTAACAGGAATGACATTAATCTGATGTGGATAACATGGATTCAGAATGCTGAGAAGGTTTACGAATATGATGGATCCAGTGCAAAACGTATTGTAGAAATACCAGGATATGATGTTGATCTTAAGCAAGTACAGCAAGGGGACATAGCCTTGACAATAGCAAGGAATACTTTAACACCTGGAGTATTTAGATTTAAATGTGAAGTAACAGAAGGCTCAGCTGAAGGCAGAGGAGAAACTACACTAACAGTAAGAGGTAAGTTAATTGTAAATCAGTCTGAATCAAAGTCTGAGGTTTATACATCCCTGTTGTAAGGATACCAATAAGACACAAGAAAGTATTTCTCAATAAAAACAAATTTTACTTAAAACAATAGGCTACAAAATATTTCTTTATAAAACACAATAGTAGTTTCCATTTTTTATATTCTTCAATACTCATTGCCACTTTTGTCTTTAAATAATGAATCTAAAAATCATCTTGCAGTCTTTGTTCACTATTAGAATTCCATTAAACTCCATGGAGATGGTTGTTTAAATCTTGAATATCGACCAGCGGCTTTTACCAGTTCATTCCCTTCCATTATCTATCCCCACACCTAAATATAATATAATTGTGGAGCTTTTGCATTAAAGAAGAAAAAGAAACTGATAACCATGAAATCTGTTCTCTGGAGTCCCACGTCGCCTAATACAAGTCTCACATAAACATACTCTACAATCCTTGTGGATCAATAGGATAAGGCTCATTGGGATAACCTAAGAAGTTCGGGAGTCAAGGATGGAGTGGAGTGTGATAATATGAGTTCTGTTCTTGTTTTTTTTTTTGTCATTTAACAAAGGCCTGTGTTACGGCCAAGAAAGGGTAAAGTTTGTTCTCATGTTATAAACAAAAGAAGGTAAGAGACCTATGCCAGTATTTACCAAGCATCTCAGAATTATTGTTAGAAATTGCAATGTCTGACTAGGGTAAGAACTTGATAAGGACATGAGAAGTAGTTATGTAGTGTCCTACACTCACTCCCAGAAAGACGTAGGAGTTCACATTCGAGAAAGATGTCTCCCCAAGCCACAAAATAGCACTCATGATAACATTTTGTAGGTTACTTAGAAATCATCATGATGCTTTGTAGTTTGCATCCATGATCGTCTGTGTGTTGATACTGTGTTATCATTTGTGATTCACATATGGGTGCTTATCCACAGTTAAACAAATGATCTTTATATACATGCATGGTGTTAATCACACCAGCTCCAGAAAACCAGTGAATTTCATAAATGCAGCTTGATTTAACATTACTCAAGTGAATTGTTAGGGAATGTATAAATCTGTGTATTACCTCATGCATTGTCAGAGTGTTCAAAGTTTGGTTGATAATTTGAGAAATTGTTGGTTGTGACATACGCAAATCATCATTCTGGCAAAGCTGCATTTTCCCTGTGGTCAAAATAAGTAATGTTACCATCACCGTCATTTTAGCTAATGATGCATGGTTTCTCCATGTAGATGGAGTGATCACAAGATGTAGGAGATTTGGTGCAAATATTATTCCATCTCTATTAAATCTATATCTTTTTATGAGTTCTTTGTTGCTCAACATTTCCAAAATCTTTAGCCTTTCTCAGGAAGAGCTTGCTGATATCTGCTTGAACACCATCTTTTGGCAGCTTCTAGAGAGTTGGTACATCTCATAAGCTCTCTCAGTTCTGGTGACATTAAGAGTAGTTTCCTAAATTAGAAAAAATGATAAAATGCTTTTATTCCTACTCTTAAGAGTAGCAACAAAGTTGTGTCACTCTGAGATTATTGAGCTAGTTAAAACCATTTTCCTACTCTGAGACATTTGATAAATAAGGGCACTGATGAATGCTGTACAGCCAAAATATTTAATATCTAACTTTTTTTTCCAGCGTAGGCATAACCTTTTTATCCTCTATATCACTATTTCATTTTCCTTACTCATTATTCTCACTATGACCACTCTCAGTATTACTTCAAGGAAAATCAAGCCTATGATATACTTTTTTTATCATTGCATAGATGTAATTATCAAACAGCCTTCAACCTTACTGGCTGTTAATGTCAGTTAATATGAATGCAAGTGCTATTTCTGCTCCCCATGGTTCGATTTGATATATACACAGTGATAAACTTGTTAGCACACTCACCTTTTCACAGATTTTTTTTTTTTAATTTTATTAATTTTATTGTAATCGTTCCATACAAATCAATCAATTTTTACAAAAAATAGGATTGAAAAACAAGTCGACCCCCACCCCTGAGAGAGAAAGCATGGCCACCTGGGTAAAACTTAAAGCTTGTGAACATACCTAAATTGATGAGTTTAATAGGCCAATAGAGATAATGGAGAAGAAAAAGAAGGGTGGAGATGATTGCTTCTTTGGTGCTTTAAGAGCTTATTCTGAAATATTATTGATTAGATCCTGCCAGGTTTTGAAAAAATTCTGTACAGATCCTCTAACTGAATATTTGATTTTTTCCAGTTTCAAATACTGTAGTATGAAACATCGGTTTCCCACTGACTTAAAAGAGGAGAGTTAGGATTCTTCCAGTTGAGCAAAATAAGTCTGCATGCCAAAATTTTAGTAAATAAAATTACAGTTTGTTTGTCCTTCTCCACTTTAAGCCCATCTGGGAGTAAACCAAACACAGCTGTTAATGGGTTAGGAGGGATTGTGACACCAAGGCTGTCTGAAAGGTAATTAAAAATTTTGGTCCAGAATGAAGTTTATTTGGTGCAGGCCCAAAACATGTAACCCAGTGAGGCTGGATCTTGCCCTGGAAATATTTTGGACAATTTAAAGCGAGACAGATGTGCTCGATATATAATTTTGAGTTTAATAATTGTATTCTCTGCGCCTATGGAGCTCGGGTGAAGTCTCTACATTGCTAACTTCCACTCCTTTTCTGATATAATGATTAAGAGATCTTTATTCTCATTGTGCTCTTGGATCTTTAAAAGGGAGGGACTGTAAAATAATTTTATAACAGATTGTTATTTTAAAAAAATTGATACAATCAATTTGTATTTTCCCTTAATTTTTTCAAACAAAAACACTCATTACTTTTTAAATAAAATTATGGTGTCATTATTGCCATGTGCATAGAGTGCAGTGAAATTCCTGCTTGCATATACTAAACAATGTGCAACATGCCACTCTCTAGCACCATAGTTAGCAACCATAACTGCCTTCCTCAAAACTTCTGTCTTCCTTACCTGAGAAATCTTAGAATGTATTAAAATATTATGCTTTTTGACTCCATTTAAATATGCAGCAAATATACATTTTTATTGATATCAACATAGAAAAACAATTTCTAAGTTTAAGTCATATAAAATTTGACTTCTATTATTATTATCATTATTATTGTTATTGTCTTGTTTCTGTTATGCTTGTCCCCTGCTTCTCTGATTACAAGTGCTTTCTTTTTCAGTAAGCCGTACTCACTGTCTTCCCTGAACCCCACCCTTCATTTTAAAGAGCATTATATTCTATGAGTAGCTTTCTAAAAATTTACACAAATTATTATTTTTAATTAAGACATATTGTGACTCTAGTGCAGTCTGTGAGGTAGTCATATCATGTCATTTTCTAACCTGATTAATCCAAACAAGGGTCGCGGAACGGGGTGCTGGAACCTGTCCTAGCTAGCGTAGGGCACAAGGCAGGATCAAACCCATCACAGGGCGAACACACACAGCAAACACACACTACAGCCAATTAACATCACCAATTTTCATATCCTGCATGTCTTTGGGCAGTGGAAGGAAACTGGAGCACCCAAAAGAAACCCACATTGACATGGGGACATTCAAACTCCATATGGGGAGGACCCGAGACCCGAGCACTGGTCTCCTTACTGTGAGGCAGCAGCCCTACCACTGCACTGCCCTTATAAAGTAGATAAAAGGGCTTATTTGCTCTTTCACTCTCACATTCTCTTCACATCAAGAATGTACATATACATACCTTTTGCGGAAATTCTCTGATGACATGGCGTACTTTGGCGTGCCATCTCCAGATGGGGTGCTGTCCTAAAAGAGTTCAGAAACCTCACATCCCCCCTTTAGATTTACGACTTGGCCAGGCGGAAAAGAACCTCAGCATTGGTGTGTGCAGCCACAGGATGGTGGCGAACATCAAAAGCAAAAGCTGAGTGAGCTGGGCATTTGAAATCCTTCTGTTTATATAGTAATTGAAGCGGGGTGTGGTCATTCACCAGCGTACACCACTGTCCCCAGAGATATTAACCGAGTGGCCTCCACCGCCCACTTAATTGTCAAGCACTCCTTTTCAATAGTCGAATAATTATGCTCCCTGGGCAGCAGCTTTCTGCTGAGAAATGTGATGAGGTGTTCTTCCCCTTCAAAAAATTGTGAGAACACCTTTCCTAAACCGTAAGCGCTCGCATCCGTTTGCAGAATAAGTTTCTTTGAAAAGTCTGGATTGAGCAGAATCAGGAAGGATGATAAAGCAGCTTTTAGGTCTGAAAAGCCCTCTCGCAGACGTTGTTCCAGACAACACTACAATTCTTTCTGCCCTTTGTCAAGCCTAGGAAATATTCCAGATAATGGGTTTACGACATACCAAGCCTGCACTTCTTAGGGTTAGCAATCAACCCCACCAGCCATAAACTGTAACGCTCTGTTCAAAGACAAACAAGATGAGATTCCTGGTCATTGCTGAAAATGACAACATTGCCAAAATAGGCACACGCGTACATGGAATGGGGACACAGGATCTGGTCCATCATCTGATGAAAGGTGAATGGTGCATCATGGAGACCAAAAAGGAGTTCCCTAAATTCAAATAGCCCTTCAGGAGTGGCGAATGTGGTCTTCTCGCAGCTGAACTCCTCCAAGGATACTTGTCAATATCCCTCTGTGATGTCTAGGGTGGAAATATTTGAGGCCTGCCTGAGCTTCTCCAATAGCTCGTCCACATGCAGCATCAGATATGCATCAAACTTTGAAATCTTATTCAAACACCTAAAATTAATACAATACAAGAAAATTAATTTGGCTTTGAGAAATGTACGATTGGGCTTCGCCACTCACCTTTGCTCGGACAAATAACACCTAACTGAAGCATTTGCTAAACTTCTTTGCTTATCGCCTTACTTGTTGCCTCGGGCAGGCGATATAGGGGCACCTGTATGGTGTGTTATGATGTTGTGTTCCACAATTGTTGTCTGGTCATGCACGGCCAAAAAAAAGTCAGAGTTCCTCTCAATCACAGATAGCAATTCTGCTTTCTGAGAGTCAGTTAAAACCTCACCTTCAGCGACTTCTGTTTGAGGGACCGCTGCGGACTTGACCATGACCTCACATGGTTCAGGCAACTCTTTCAGCAGGTTAATATGCAAAACCTGTATGGACTTCCGCTGCCATGGAATTCTCACTTTATAATTCACGGGGGATATGTGTTCTTCGATGCTGCTAGACCCAACCACTCAGCCTGCAATTTATGCGGATCCGATGGATTCAACACCAGTACCTGATCCCCCTTCTTAAATTTGCATTTACTTGTCTTGTCATAATCACGTTTCTGCACCTCCTGCTCACACTGAAGATGTTACACTGTAATAGCAGACAGTCTGGAAATATGTTCCTGCAGTGACACAACTTGGTCGACAAACCTGCCTGCTCGAGGTGTCAGACAAGTCCCTGTCCACTGTTCTCGAAAAATGTCTAACACACCGCGTGGTTGGTGGCCAAAGAGTTGCTTGAAAGGACTCAGCCTCATAGACGCCGGCAGAGACTCCCTAACAGCAAACAGGAGGAAGGGCACTACTGTATCCCACGAGGTTGGGTCGTCATGGGCGTCTTGTCGAATCATCTGTTTTAGGGTTTTATTAAATCGTTCACTCAGGCCATTCATCTGCGAATGATAAACCGTGGAGTGTAGCTGCTTAATTGCAAAGCTTTCGCATAGCTGCTTCATGATATGAGACATAAAGGGCATTCCCTGATCAGTCACAATCTCATAAGGGATACCAATATGCGTGAACATTTCTGAGAGTGCTTTTGCAACAGAGTGAACGTAAGCTCACCACAGCATGGCCACTTCTGGGTATCTTGTGGCATAATCAACTAACACAAGCATATACTGAAAGCCACTTTTACTCTTGGGAATCCCACCCTCTCAAATTGGACATCTAAAGTAGGCATTACAAGGGGTGCCCTGGCAGGTCTGTTAGGTGGAAACTATTTGACAGTCAAGAAAAGCAATATTCACCCAATAAAAGCATTTCAAAATGCGTTCCCTCGTCTTTTCCATGCCGAGATGACCCCCCAAAATGTGACTGTGAGCAATTTTTAAAACCTTCTCCCTATGCTTACTTGGCACCACCAACTGCTCGATACACCCATCACCCATGCAATCAGAAATCACCTGAAACAGAAAACCATCCTTAAGTAAAAAATGTGGTGTTTTAAAAATCCGGGTCCTCTCTCTCTAGACAGTGACATGAGCTTGTCTGAATGCGAAATCCAAGTTGCTATCAGCTTGTTGCAGGCGAGCAAACTCCATCTGGATGGCAGTCTCTGCTTCCTCTGTGTTCAATGCAGCATCGCACTCGCCTCCCACTGCTACTGTGTTTGATGCAGCATTGCACTCACCTCCCACTGCTACTGTGTTTGATGCAAATTTTCATCTGGGTCCATATTGAGTGTCCGGTCTGGGGAGCTGTTGGTGCACACGACAGCATGGAAAAGTCTGCCAGCTGTCCTGGGTCTTCACTTGAGGATTTGTCCCCCACCTCACTGGACAACTCCAGTTCAATTTCAAATGTGGTTCCTTGACTGACATCATCTGTGGCAAGCCCCTCTCTATCCACTATGGGGGAAGGCACTCTACAGGTTGCCAAGGCCTGTGGGAAGAGGGCCTTCCTTTTTCCTATTAGGAGTGGCCAGGGTGAGGTGTCTAATATGGCAGTCCAAACCTTATAGTTCTTCCCTTCAAATTTCAGAGAGAGTAATATAGTCTCATTTGTTTTGATGTCCCCATGGGCGCAGCAGATGTTCACTTTGTCTGTAGTCTTATAAGTGGTCTGCCAGAGCAGATCACAGCAGACTACGCAGAGGTCACAACCAGAGTCCAACAGTGCCAAGAACGTCCATCCAGCCAAAGTAACAGAGACCTTAAAATTGTCCTTAAGTTGCCTCAAAAGCTTGCATATTGTAATCTGTTTAGTTAGCCAATAAAAGGTGTCATTTTGCTTGACTTCTCACCACATCCATAATGGCTAACATGGAATAGCTTCCCTAGTAAATAGAAGGGCAAAGACTGAAGAGTTGTGCATAGTCTTCACATCTTTTAAGCTAAGTGATAGATATGTGGCACTGTTTATCTCTGGTAAGTAAAGATTTTTTTCTTTTTTGCAGCACCTCCAGATTTGCATGTTAATGCAGCAAGAAATGTCAATGTCACAAAACTCCCATATGACCTGACTTGCAATATATCTAACCTGAGATGGAACAAGGTGGAAACAATGACACTTACTTGGAAAGAAAATGGAAAGGATCTGTGTTTCTTTGATGGATCCAAAAGAAATAGTCAGTCAGAGAGATGTCACTGTGACAAGGCTAATCCATCATATTGCTTACTTAGATTGAATGAGAAGAAATCAAATGGTGATTATATCTGCATTGTAACTGAAGGAAAAACTGAAGGAAACGCAACTATGAAAGTGAAATTCGAAGGTATTTTTGAAGGTGTGTTTTGTTATAATTTATTATGTATTACTAATGTCAGATATGTTATGATACGTGCACCCTCACCACTACCTGTGCCTCTTTATGGTTTCACCTACAGTATTCCAGGAATGATGATGATTTCCAGCCTGACTGCCCCTCATATATCATCAATAAGTGTCAATCACTAACCAACATGCCTCAAAATCATAAATCAAACATACAGTATAAGTCGATCAAATGTACTGCATGAATTGGGAGTTCTGATATCGGAGTAATGCGTTGCCTTTATTTTTACAAAGTAATAGAATTAATTTGAAAATGTGAGTTTGCCATGGGGTTTATATTTTCATGTTTAATAAAATGTTTTTGAAGGGAGGGAGTTTTCATTTAAAATGAACAGGAAAAAAATTTTAAATTGATCACCATCAAGCCTGTGTAAATTTACTCAGAAAAAAGTGACTCATAGGTTTCTGAAAAGCAAATATATTCATTGTATTTGTATAGAACAAAAAGAGCCACTGTACTCAGTTTAAAAAAATCAAATGTGCTTTGCATTTGAGAAGCATATTGATGAGGTCATTTATTCTAAATGAAAGCAATAAGACCAAAGTGAATTGTATCGCATGGTTTTGGGCAAGAGAATAGTGTAATCAATACCAAGTAGGGAGAACACAGAAACACAATGCAAGATAAGCAAGTCATACCCTTAGACAAATGGACTTACTTGTTATTTTAACTTGAAAGAACAAATCATTGAACATTTGCACTCCTTTGTAAACTTCTTCACCACACCAGACACCCAGGACAAGATTGACTCACTTTGCTTTGCCGCTCTCCATGTGCACTTGTGCTGATCTCAGATTACATTGCATCACACACCTGCAGACCTGTGGCCAGTGTTGCACATGGTAAAAGTGAGAATAGCCATTTATTCGGTGCAAAGTGAGTCATACTAAGTGGCAATAGCTGAACAAATGTGCAGGTCAGCCGATGTTCTCCAATGACATCATACACTGCCAGCACACCAACTAACATCTCCAAAATTTTTCCTTTCTGAACTAAATTTAGCAATTGCTATCAAATGTTTTGTTGAAATCAGTACTGCCAGCAACTTAAATCTGATTTTGCTCTTTATACTGGACCAAAAGGCTGCACAAAGCAGACTATGTTGTTAGAAAATGCTCTGGTGATTAATTCTTAAATACATGTACTTATGTATATTTTTTTCAACATTCATATGTAATATGGATAATAACATAGAAATAAATAGAAAAATATAATAGTTAAGAAGCAACTGTGATAAGGCACTTTGTCGCAGATTGAGTAAGTTTTGGGGTTCTACAATACTGTCCCTAACTACCCTAACCCTGACACGGACAGGAAGGACACAAGTGTAAGCACACGCACTTTTGTTTTTCTTTCTTTCCCATGGGAAACGCCTTCGCCTGTTTCCCACCAGTACAGCACAGTCCCAAGCACAAAGCACAGGTCAGCACACACCCTTCTCTTCTTCCTCTTTTCTCTCGACTCCACTCCTCCTGGTAAGCTTTGTTTTTTCCAACCCATCTCTGGCTCCTCCTCACGACCTTTGTCCACTTCATCCCGACTCAGGCCATTGGATGCTGGCGACTGGCCCCTGTTTATATGGCACCTGGAAGGACACCAGGTGCCCAACGAGCTACTTCCAGAAGCACTTCCAGGTGTGGCGAAAGTGCTGCAGAACAGGGACCTGCAAATGTCCAGGTGCACTCTGGCATTGGCCACGGCTCCCAGCAGGGTTGAACTTCCATGCTCATAACCTGAGGCCCCACTGGAAGCCAAGGGGGATGCCCTCTGTCGGTCTGGGGGAAGATCTTGAAAATACTCTCTCACCCAGACCTTCCATGGTCAGGGCATCCGAGCCGGTTAAGGGCCCTCGCGGTCCGCCACAATACATGGCCAGAAAGTGAAATGACTGTTGTCAGTACAAACTCCCATGGATGTCATGTTACTGCTGCAGGAGATGACTGCTCCTCCCTCTGTACTTCTGGCTCGATGCTGCCTTCCATCTGGCTATGCTCTTGCTGAGCTTTCTAGCTTTAAATCTGAGTTTTGTAGAGAGGGTAACTCAGCTATTCTCAGAGCTACTTGATTCTGACAATAAAGGAAGCCATCCATCTTTATCAAATAGGATTCTGAAGCCACCTTCTGCACGCAGGATCCAAGTGTTCAGATCACTGTTTGATCTGTTTGACTGCAGTGGTATTGTAAAAACACATTCTCCCACTGAAAGCTCTGGTAGATCTTTTAAACTGTGATCATAAAAGAGTTTTGATTAGGTTCTGACAGTGCATTGGCAAAGAGCAGAGCATTCTTCAAGCACCTGGACATTAAGGCTATTATGCCAGCTGCTTCAGCCATTCTATCAGTCATCGGGAGCAATGAGGAGGATGTGTGTGCAATGCTCAAATGCACACTGTTGCAAAATATTCAGAGGGGCAAAATGTCAAAATGTTTTTGACATGCAAATTAGGGTCCATCAAAGATGATCACTGTATTGGGCTGACCATACTTGGCAAACTGTGCTTTACAACACTTGATTCTTGTTTCTACTTTTTCTTCTTCTGCTTCATTTTTTCCAACTTCTATATATAGTAGGGGCAATCTGCCTGAACAACCCTCTCCAAACAGTTTGGTCCTGCACCTTCTCCCTGGTCAGACCCTTTTCCTTCACATCTTCTTTTATTTTATCCATCTACCTCCACTTCAGCCTCCCCTGCTCTTCCATTTCAATCACTCTTTTGCCCACATATTCATTACATCTATATTCATTGTCATCACATTTCCATACCACTTCCACCTGTTCTTTTTTAGATAATTGTTTCTTTGTTATACCTTTGATTGTCTCATTTCTTGTTCTGTATTTTTTTTTTTTGTAACTCCACACTTCCATTTCAACATTCTCATTTTTGCCACATCTAACCTTTTCTCCTGCGCTGCTCTCTTTACTGCCCATGTCTCATGTCATTACATCATTGCTGGTCCTACCACTGTCTTAAAAACCTCACCTTTATACTTTAGCCTTAACCACACAATATTCCTGATACCTTCTTCCAGTTCTTCCATCCAAACTGCACTTGGTGGGGTTGTCTGCATCTTATTCTCCATTTTGTGTTACCACTGATCCAAGAGATTTAAACTTATCCATTCGTTTTAATAGCCCCCCATGCAGTCTATCTTCTGTATCCTGATCACTGTTAAACCTAAAATATTCTGTCATTTTCCAATTTATCTTTAATCCTCTATCTTACTTATTTTTTTCAAATATATGAAATTAAATATTAACAAGTAAGTGTTACATGTCTTTAGTCATTAGGTCATAAGGTATTTACCCTTATTGTAAATGGAACAATATATGATGTTGTTTTCTACAGCAGCAGCACTTTCTGCAGAGACTTAATGGCAGACTGAGCAGGTGACAGAGGATAAAACAAAGTTGGTCAGCTCAGACCTTAGGTACTTAAGCACTGACTTAATCTGGTCCAGTGGCTTTTCCTGTGGGTAGCTTCCTCATATGGTCAACAGTTACAGTATGTCACTATTTATGAGGGTACAGTAGCATCAACAGAGAAGTTAATATAATCTCTGATGCAGTGAGTAATTTCCTTAAGTGTCATCACTACACACATGATTTCCCAGTCTCTCATGCAGAAGCAGTCATTCAAGACCATTTTGACCTCTAAGGTCTACTTCCTCACCATTCTGGTGGTTTTGGTCGGATCTACCCAGTAGGTTTACATTTAAAGACATCTTTAACATTTCAATAAAACGGATCTAGTTTGATCTGTCTGTGAGTAGAATGTGACACAACTAATGGAAGTCTATCACTATTCCTTCCTTGAAGTTGCCACATATTATATGTAACTGTGTACTTAGAGTAATTCAACAGTAGGACATTGGTAAATTAATCAGATCCGTGAGTGTGCATTCACAGAAGTTGAAACAAAAATATTATGGTGAAAAACAAATTCAAATATCTTGATAATATAGTTACCAAAGGATAAAATGGTAGCGGACTTGGAGTTTCTCAGCAGAGCAAAGCTGCTTACGCTCTTAAAAAATTTGTCAGTATCTGGAGGGTGCTCAGGAGCCAAGGAGGAGGGCATGTTGTATCAAAACAGATGAGTTCTTGATGTCCTTTTTTGTTTTGAAAGATAAATACAGGTACAGCCTATTAAAATTGTTTTGATGACTAGGACATGGATGGACGGCCTAAATGCTCTCAACCTCACCACACCTAAAATATTTTCCAAGAATCCCTCTGCCTTGTGAAACTTTTTACTCTTTAATTTGAAATCTTTAATCTTTGAAAATGACAATAATTTGTTCCCATACAGTATACACTCTTTCTGAATTGATATACAGTGTGACAGAGGGGGTGCTGTCATCCCCTTGAACCCTCAGACTAGACGCCAGACACCAGATAAAAGTCCAAATATAATTTTTATTTAGAAAAATAAGTGCACAAAGCACCCTCCACTACACAATACTTATAAATAATCACCAATACTAATTAATACACAATCCTCCTCTCCCAGACGCATTGCCACCCTTCCTCCCAGCTCAGCTCCCTCGTCTGGGATCTCTCACAGTCTTTTATAGTCCATGACCCGAAAGTGCTTCCGAACCCTCAGTCCATGTGACTTCCGGGTCAGATCAAAAGTTCTCTTCTTCATCGTACGTCATTTCCCCTGTCGCTGTGACTAAGACGTATATCCAGGTTATAGGGCATGTAACAATCCCTAGGCCTTCCTGCAGCATCCTCTAGGGGCCCATGTGGTATCCAGCTGGTCTGTGAATGAAAACTCCAATGTCTATAATTCCCTGCTGGCATTCAGGGCACCTCCATGCTGCAGGGAGGGCTCCACCTGGTGGTCTGGGGGTATTGGCCGAGATGACTGGCCAGCCATATTCCACAACAGTCATTTCTCAGTCACTCCTAAAGATTATGCAACTATATTTGGTACAATCCCAGTGGTGTGAGAGTTTTATTATCTTTACCTTTTGAAAACATTTCCATTAATTTAGAATGCTCTTTATTAAATAATTTTGCATAAATGTATAAGGGATGATCTTTTGAAAGAATCTGTTAGTTTTTTTTTTGGATGAAATGTATTTATGTATTCATGCATAATCGTTGCATGTGTTACAGTATGGGTAAGTGTTTTGTAAATAAAATGTGTATTGCATGACAGTAATTATTATTTTATAATTTTTTTTATATTTTCAGATCCCCATGTTCCTCTATGTGTCATTATTTCCGTCGTTTGCTTGGCTGCCTATGCTGTTGCTGCTGGGACTACTGTGTTTTATTATAAAAGATGTAAGTATACTGGTTTTCATTGCTAAAATTCCAATGCTAACAAAATGTAATTTTAATCAAGAACTGCTGATTAGTGGCTAAGAAGGTAAATTAGTGCCAGGATCAGTTCTCACCATAAACTCACTTAGTGACTCAGTACAAGATTAAATAACTTTGCACTAGTCGAAGAAATATCTAAAAACAAACCCAATGTATTGTACTTGTATGTTAAATGGTTTTTGTGTGCTCTTTGTACTATGAAAGGGTGCAATATCAAATAAGATGTGCTAGTTGTAACAGTGAGTAATATTATTAAATGACTTACAAAGCAAAGAAGAATAAGATCAATAATATACATTGGCCATCATTTCCCATCCAAACATGGAAATAAGTGACATGAGACTGTTAAACCATCCATCAATATATTTTCTGATACAGCTCCATTATAGGAGTGCTGATACAATAAAATCTGACATGTCAGTTAACTGAAAATGGCTAACATTGTGCATCTATATAGATATAAGGCGAGTTCTGTTGGTCTGGCAGTAACACTCTGTTGGGCATATTCAGCGTTAACATTAGTGATGGTAGACTTTGTTATCCCAGAGGATTTTTTTTTTCTTTTAAAGAACGCACCATTAGAATGTATTTTATATTGCTTGTGTAGTAATAAAATGCATTGCATTTGTATTCCAGTAGATGGCGCATCAGATACAGCACTAATGTTGAGAATCCTATAGCAGATGCTGTATAATTGAGGCAACAGATACACTGACACTGTAACTTAATAAAAGAAAATTTAAATTAAAAAAAATATTAACCTATATAAGTCGATTTCTGTCCTGGCAACATTTACTATTAAAGGAATTTCTTGTAAATAATCTTTCAAATTAGCACTTCAACCAAGTGGTCAAGTATGTTTAATCAATCAATGATGTAAAACATGACTAAAAATACATGAAAAATGCACTGAATCAAGATCGACAAAATGAATTGTCAAAACAGTGTAGGACAGAGAGTGATTTAAATTATAACAATCAATGAAACGCCACTCAAAGGATATCAAGTTAAATGAAGTTTGATTAAGGGGTCTCTGTTTCACTCTCTGGTCAGGATGCCAGATACGTGAGGAGATCTGTACAATTTATGAACAAAGCTCGTAAATCAGCGAAAATTTACATTAATCACTTTCTCTGTTGGTGTGCTGACGTAGTAAAAGACTTACTTACTTTCACAAATAACCCAGACCAGCTTGTTAAAATAAACAAAATAAATCAATTTATAGTACAAGGATAATAGAAGATGGACATATGCAAATATATCAATCAATCAATCAATCAACATTTATTTATATAGCACATATTCATACAAAAAAATGTAGCTCAAAGTGCTTTACAAAATGAATAGAAAAATAGAAGACACAATAAAAAATAAACATAAGTCAACATTAATTAACATAGAATAAGAGTAAGGTCCGATGGCCAGGGTGGACAGAAAAACAAAAAACTCCAAAGGCTGGAGAAAAAATAAAATCTGTGGGGTTCCAGACCAAGAGACCGCCCAGTCCCCTCTGGGCAATCTACCCAACATAAGTCAAACAGTCCTCTTTGTATTTAGGGTTTTCATGGAAGGACCTGATGATGATGGTCACGTAGACTTCTGGCTTTCAGTCCATCAATGTTGGTGCATCATGATGCTTTGAGTAGGTGGTGGTGGCGCAGGCCACCGGAAAAAGAAACAGAAGAGAGAGTTGGGGTCAGTACGGATTTTGAAGCCACTGTGAATAGTTATTATGAAGAATTGAACATACAGAGTATCAGTATTAAGTTAAAGTGAAGTTATAAAAAGGCCATGTTAAAGTAATGTGTTTTCAGCAGTTTTTTAAAGTGCTCCACTGTATTTGCCTGGCGAATTCCTATTGGCAGGCTATTCCAGATTTTAGGTGCATAACAGCAGAAGGCCGCCTCACCACTTCTTTTAAGTTTAGCTTTTGGAATTATAAGGAGACACTCATTTGAAGATCTAAGGTTATGATTTGGAATATAATGTGTCAGGCATTCCGATATATAAGATGGAGCGAGATTATTTAAGGCTTTATAAACCATAACCAGTATTTTAAAGTCAATCCTGAATGACACAGGCAACCAGTGTAGTGACATCAAAACTGGAGAAATGTGTTCGGATTTTCTTTTCCCAGTTAGGATTCTAGCAGCTGCATTCTGCACTCGTTAAAAATGATTTATGTCTTTTTTGGGTAGTCCTGAGAGGAGTGCGTTACAGTAATCTAGTCTACTGAAAACAAAAGCGTGAATTAATTTCTCAGCATCTTTCAATGATATAAGAGGTCTAACTTTAGCTATATATATGTATATGTATATATATATATATGTATATGAATGGAAGACAATAATCAACAACAAAAAACATAAAATTATGATGGCTTAATTTAACATTTTCTCTCCTATAGAAAACATCCATCCATCCATTATCCAACCTGCTATATCCTAAGCACAGGGTTACGGGGTTCTGCTGGAGCCAATCCCAGCCAAAACATAGGGTGCATGGCAGGAAACAAACCCCGGGCAGGACACCAGCCCACCGCAGCCTATAGTAAACAATATATATTAATTCTGTCACTTGGATTAGATAGATCTTATCTCTCTTATAGTAAAAGGCACATACATAACTTATTAATTCAAATCTGTCAATTCTTGTTTTCAAGATAGATAAGTTCCTTAACTGGTTATTAAACTTCTCTCATACTGTAGAGTTTGTTTGCTTACAGCTGCCTCTGCACTGGAATACCACCAACTCCCCACACAGAACGAGCTCTCTGTCTGTGAGTGCGTAAGATAAAGAGACTATGTGTGTGCGCGCATGTGAAATTCTCCTCTGAACTTTCTGACTGGGTTTAAGAAAAAATCTTGTAATAACCAGCACTTAACTTTCGCAAGGTTATTGTCATATTTGGAAAAAGAATATACAAAAATCTGACACTGTGATTCAAGCAGTTAACCTTCTTTATTCAGCTTACAAACTCTTTCCGGTAGCCTTCTCCACCTCCCACATACATTACCCATGAACCCATGCTCATATACAGTGCTCTTCACTGTTATTGGCACCCCTTGTTAAAATTAATAAGAAAGGTTAGAAAAAGCTCACTGTTTGCTGAAGAACCGTCATCTACCACTGAAAAAATGAGAAACATCTGACTTTGAATGGAAGCAGGTTCATTCAAAGAAAAATAAAGCCCTCATCAAGAAATAAATATTTTTAACAAAAACACATGTTCTTTATTTTACCTTTTACAATTTCTCGTATTAGGAATTTGTTAGTTTTCACATACCCCTTGGGGTTAGAGTGCAGGGTCAGCCATTGTACAGCACCCCTTGAACAATTGAAGGCCTTGCTCAAGGGCCAAGCAGAGTAGGATCTCTTTTGGCAGTGACGGGGATTCGAACCGGCAACCTTCGGGATGCCAGTGCAGATTCTTAGCTTCACTCCGCTTTATTTTACCACAACAATTGTTGGCACCACTGCATTTAATACTTTGTGCAACTTCCCATTGCTAATACAGCATAACAGCATGAAGTCTTCTCTTGTAACCTTTTATAAGGGTTATTATTAGCTAAGCCAGGACTTGCATTCCAGCGTGTTAAAATAAAGTATACTGCCAGTCTGTCATACAACAATGAAAGGCAAGGTTAGAAAGATGATAAACCATGGACTATATTGGTCTATCATTTAAATGTAAATGCAGAAGCATTAGTGGTGTTAAGGCAGCTTTCACAACAGAGATTCATGGCACCCCAGTAATACTTAAAAACCATTTAATTTACTAATGCTAATTAACTTTAGATTTTTGGAGAATGATAAAATGTTTGCAAGTGTTAATAAGGTGGACTGGTGGCTCTGAGGCAGGGATCTGCACTGGAAGGTTGCCAGTTCAAATCCCACAAATGCCAATAGGGACTCTGCTCTGTTGGGCCCTTGAGCAAGGCCCTTAACCTGCAATTGCTGAGCACTTTGAGTAGTGAGAAAAGTGCTATATAAATGCAAAGAATTATATTATAACTGACATGCTGTTGTCATTTGCAGTGCTGATAAAGTTTCTCTGGTTTTTAGTTTTGTTTTCTTGAGTCATCCGCCACAAGTCTGGGAATTTTTGTCTCTTCAGATTTATTTGCACAGTATAATTACATTTCACTTTATATTAAGAATTTTTTACCATATTGCTTTGCAGGAGTATGTATTTCTTAAGCAGTAAATTACAGCTTGGTGTTATAGAGAGTCAGGTCAAAATCTAGGAGTGAACACTTTTGTGCTGGCACCAGTAAACATGCTGAATCATTATAAGCTAACTACTGTTTTTATTTCCTTTGTTATTTTTTTATGTGAAAGTACAATATTATTTTCATACTGTCAAGTGGCAAGAAAATACTTTTTACTTCTGCAGGGTAAACTGTTGACTTTAAAGAACACAGTCACATTCTCTTTCCCTATTTGTAGATCGAAATACAAGGGCATGAAGTAAGCGCCATGATGTATGCATGCTCACAAAGGCAAGACATAGAAAGCCAAACACAATTTCACACCAGTCCACAAGGCTGAAGTGCTGCATCAATTTGTTCCCATTAAAGCTATCAGACGCTATCAGACGTGCAGACTATTTAATGGTAAAAGGAAAGATCACAGTCCTGTTGAAAGCCTTCATCTAGTACTGCATGAGGTCAGGCTCCTCAGAAGATGTGACTGATAGATACATTTTAGGAATTCTCTGACTAAAATCTGCAACAGGCATTATAAAGAAACTGTTTAGATGTTTAAGCAGTTTAGATGGCATTATATTAAAAACTAGCAAAATACCCGCGCTTCGCAGCGGCAAAGTACTGCCTTAAAATTTTTATTAAGAAGAAAATTAAACCTTTTTAAACTGAGGGAAAATATACCAAAAATCATTTGTTAAGGATCTCTTTGTATACCACATTGTCAATTCGGCCCTCCGGTTGTAATATGACCGAGCTGTGCGCTGAGCTTACTCTGACAGCTTGGATTGATGCTGTCATAATTGGTTTGAGTTTCATGGTTTGTTTCAATTACAACAGTATTTGCAGGACTTGTGTTGAAGTGACATTTGGCATCTGTCAAGCGTTGTAAGTACACAACCGGTTTCATCGATAACTTCGCATCTAGCTTCTGAGAGTTTAAACATCAAAGTGTCCACTACTGAAATCATCACCTGTTAATCTAAGATGTTTAAGAGGCATTGGCGGTTGTCGAAAGGTGTAAAATATTTGGCCATTTCGGTACACTTGAAAGCGACAACCGAACAATTCAGCGGCAGCCATCAACTCACATGCAGAACCATAGGTGAAGGGCTTAAGCATTTCACTCTTATAGTGCTCCTGTGTAGTATAATTATCTCCTGTACCGTCATCAGTCCACACCTTGAACATTCAATACATAAGACAGTGTTCCTCCGGATATCAAGAGTGAGCCTGATATGGCCATGCAATATGTAACAAAGAGAATGGAAAAGGCAGGTGCCATCTCCAGGCATGGAAATCACTCGATAAGTGACAGTTCTTTGATCGATGGTGATTACGTCGATAGACATGTTAATGGGGGTACTGTTGTAATGATAAAGGAAATGGGTACCTGTACAATGTAAAGTAAGTCTAAAATACCTACACAATAACTATAATCATAATAAACGAACAATAAAACAGCGGAGAAGCCGTGGATTAAATAAAAAGGCTGTAGTTATCAGCAGGGAGACGTGAGTCCCGTGCCGAAGCAAGGAAGGGAATGTAGAGACCGGAGCGACAGGAGGCCTTATATAGGCAGGCACCCAACAATGTTGGAGGCGTTGGGATGGGGGACCCAACGCTGCCCCACACGGTGACCGAGCTGCAAGCTATGGATGTATATATGTACGTAAGTAGGATTCAGTTAGCGTTGGGAACCCGCGTACCAGATTACTTGAAGATGGGCCCATAAGTAACAAAGATCGTTGGAAAGTTCAATATGGCGGCCGACAGTGGCATCATACCACCGAAATAAGTAAGTACATCGGTTTCGGTTAGTGCAGGGAAGCCGCCTACCAAATTTCGTGAAGATGGGGCCATAAATAAGAAAGTTCAACATGGTGAATGTTGTCGACCATTATGACCGTTATGTGTAGAATTTCGAAATGAAACCTGTTTAACTTTTTTAAGTAAGCTGTAAGGAATAAGCCTGCCAAATTTCAGCCTTCTACCTACACGGGAAGTTGGAGAATTAGTGATGAGTCAGTGAGTCCGTCAGTCAGTCAGTCAGTGAGGGCTTTGCCTTTTATTAGTATAGATCTAGGGTTGTCCACACATATGTATGTAACATTTGAAGCAATTAGGGTGTTGCCTGCGTGAACAGTAACAGATTATGTAAAGACTGTTGGGCATATTGGTGTTTATACATTATATTTCTACAAATTGTGTTGAGGTAGAATATTACTTGGCAGGACAAACTATGTATTTTTGAAGGAAAAACGTCCCCACAAGAGTAAACTTAGTTACTCATTCACAGGGCCTGCAGCAGTGCACTTTAAACATGATGGTTCTGCTCATTCTTTTATTCTTAATGACGTACACATTTACAAAGGGCTATTCTGACACTCAGTCACTTACTGCTGTTCCTGAACAGTGAAAGTGTGTGGGTGCTTCTCAGGTCACATTTTTTAAATCAGCAAGTAGGCAGAATTAATTAACATTTATGTGTGGCCAGCGGGTTGGACGAGTTTTTTTGGCAGTAGTATCCACATAGACATTTACTTTGAGCTACTTGTTTTACAATTAACAATGCAAAGTTACCATGCTAAGATCTGTTCAGACTAATTTTTCTGTGTCTTAATGAACTGACATAGCTGTATTATGGAGTTTCCTCCCATAGTCCAAAGACATGCAGATTAGGTGCATTGGCGATCCCAAATTGTCCTTAGTGTGTGTTTGGTGTGTGTGTGTGTGTGTGTCCTGCAGCGGGCTGTCGCCCTGCCTGGGGATTGTTTCCTGCCTTGCGCCCTATGTTGGCTGGGATTGGCTCCAGCAGACCCCCGTGACCCTGTAGTTAGGATATAGCGGGTTGGATGATGGATAGATGGATACTATTAACTACTTACACACATATTTGTGCTTAAATTATGTGCATAGGCATTGCGAAAGCAAAATTGCAAATAAAATGCATCACCTTCCATAGAATCACAACAGTGGGGTTACAAAACATTTCATGTCCAGCAAGTCAGAATTAGGCCACAGTTTCTGAAACAACTCACAACTGGATGAGCACTGAGTCAACATGGCTTATTATTTGATTGAGTGAGAAACACAATACCCGTCTGTCATATTTGTTAAGCAGGATTTGACCTCTTTGACTACTATGAAGTTGCTAATATGCTTTTCTGCCACTGCTGTAACGTATCATAGTGGTTAATTAATTTCAAAGAAGAGGGCAAAATAATTAAAAAATGCTGCAGTTGTGAAATGTGAGCATTTCACACTTAAAGATGACTTCAATTTAGGGATATTACACAATCTGATGTTGTACTTCAAGTTTATACTTCATTTTTGGGGGATTTCCTGAGGCCTTACAGTTGCATTATATATCTTTTATGGGGTTTTCTGACCTAAAGAATCTGTTTCATTTGGAAGTAGTATTTTTGAAGCCATTTTGTTTTTCCAATTAGTACCACCATTTTCAGGGTTTTGTGACAGTTATAACCATAGTAGTACATCCCACAATGCTTAGGGATGATATGATGCCATCATTAGTGCAACTATGTGAAGGTTATCACTTGCAGCGAGAAGCATCGTTGCAGTTACTCATTTTTGCAGCTCCACTTAATCTGAGATTGAATTGTGAAGTATTGGTTGTGTGTGTGTGAGAGAGTGAGCGAGTGAATGAAACTTTGGGAGAAGACTTTGCTCTGTATTTTGATTTTGGGTTAGCGTTTCTGGTTTTGTTGTTTCTCTCTTTGATCTCTGGTTTCAACCTTTGCTACTTTTTTGACCTAGTTTTTTCTCCTGGTCCTTTCTCATAAATTATCGCTTTTCATTTTGAAGTCAGAACATCGGACTTCAATAAACTTGTCAAATTTTTCAGCACCTTTCTGCCAGTTGATCAGTGCATAAAACAATGATTTTCCTGACTATTGGCCATCATATTGACACATTTATGGTACCTTCATGATTGTGCACTCAATTAAATCAAAACTTTCATCAGCTGTTGCATGGAGTGTTCTACTGTGTCCCCAGAATAGCGCAGAGCAATTTGGCAAAAACCCATATATATACCTCAGTGTTTATTTTTAAATTATAAACAATGTGTCTTTATTTTGTTCTGTTGCGTGTCTAGTAATTGTATGAGAAGAACTATAATTATTATCAGTTATTTATATTTTAGTAAGCAGCATGGCCTTCAGTGAAAGTTGCATGCAGTTCTCTAGGTTTTTTTTCTAACATTAAAGCTGGCTTGTAATGAATACAGTTATTAAATAGAATCCTAACTGATAGGTTCTATTACATTAAAATGTTCAGACTTGAAGCTGCCAGGGATTTTGAAAAAAGCATTTCCAGTTAGGTCACAACTGGAAGTGTGTAATCCAGGGATGGCAAATGCCAGGCCTCGAGTGCCACAGTGGCTGCAGGTTTTCATTCTTACCATCTTCTTAACTAGTGACCAGTTTTTGCTGCTGATTACTTCTTTTAATTAACTTGATTCAGGCCCCATAGTTGTTTGTTTTTTTAATTAGCAGCCAAACAATAATGAGACACAAAGCAAGCCACCACATGACCAGCTCCCCTGTGCCCATTACACAATATCTGAAATTAAAGAGAGGTGATGGTCTTGGTAAAGTCGATCTTTCAGGCCACCAAAACATTTTGACGGCGCTCTTAGAAAGACAACAGTTTTCGAAATGTGTGCTGTGGCAGAATTAAAGCAGCAACAAGCCATGGAATTAAATAACAGGTTTAATTAACAGCAAGAATTGGCTTCTCATTAAGAAGCTGATGCAAGTGAAATTGGTTGGAGTTTGAAGTCCCAGTTTAGCTGGTCCATCTTTTAGCTCGTTTCACATCTCATTTCTGCTTGGCTGTCATTTAATGAAGAAAGGAATCAATTAAGAGGGCTGAACTCTTCTAGCAGGGCTATTAAAGTGATGGGGAAAAAGTTAATTAGCAGTGAAAACTGATTAGGAAAAGGGTTAGAATGAAAACCTGCATCCACTGCGGCACTCCAGGCCTGAAGTTTGCCACCCCTGGTGTAATCAATGTAATAAGGTCCATTGTGGCTTGATGTTCGTGTTCTGGTCAAAAACGTCATGAAAAGATTAATAATATATTTATAGAATTTATATAGCTTTAACATTAGTACTGAATACTCCTCACCAGTTTTTAACCCAAATACTCAGCAGTCGCTCAACATTATTTGTTTACTTTGCAGTTCTTTATTTTTCCATTTCAGTAGTTACAATTTTTTTTCTACAGTAGAATCCAGTTTTTACCAATTTTGTAAAGTTTTAAGGAAATTTAAGTCATTTTATATTTTCAACTAAAGCAAAAAGATAGTTTATTTAACATTATTGTCTAAAGTTAACTGAGAATGTATTTGCCATATTTATTATTATTTTAAATTAAGATTGTTCATTAATATATTTCTTTATTTTCCTCATTGTCAAGGTTATGCTGAAGCTACAAAGGTATGTGAATTCTCATCAAAAATCATTACTTTAGAACACAGTGTAAACAAATATGCTGTACTTCAGTATGTTTATCAAGGCTAAGCATTCATGTGTACTTTTCTCAGCACTGTGTTCATAGAATAGAAAGTCCCATTTTTTCAGGGATTTGAATCAATTGCTGTTTTTCCTTTAAAATTTTTTTCTTTCTATTAATTAATGTTACCTGCGGTGGTCTGCCGCCCTGCCCGGAGGCTCCAGCAGACCCCCGTGACCCAGTAGTAAGGATAATTAATGTTACTCATGACTCTGTGATAGAACTCTGATTTTATTCCATCTTCACACTTTCTGATAAGATAATGATTGTAGACCTCATCATGAACAAAAAGACGGTTTAGAGAAGTGAAAGAGTATCTGGAAGTGTTTTGCCATGACAATAACTTCTCTCTTAGCTTCAGCAAAAACTAAAAAACTAGTCATTGCCTTCAGTAAGCAAAGACAAGATAAGATTCTTATTGACATTAATCGGAACACTATATATATATATATATATATATAGAGAGAGAGACAGCAAGATGAGAACATAAGAAGATAAAATGTATGTGTCTATTAATTTAATGTTTTCTATATTTGTGAATATACTTGTGGCAATGCTTAGCAATTGCTATATTTTACTTTACTATTAAAGTATTTAAGTTTATATTCTCTCCTTGCTATATTTATATATTCTTGAGAGATGATTTTTTTTTTAATTGCCGCCTATTATGACCACTGTGGCTTTAGGTTTTGGGGCTGTCATCAATAACTAGCATTATAAATGCAATCAGAAAACTATGCTGATTCCCTAGGTACACTAGTGACACTATGTGTTCACAAAACTCAAGCTGACCTTTCTTCACAAATGATTATTTTCATGTGATTTGCTGTAAATATTTCCTTACCGGTTACATCATGTTCTGGCAGTTATTCTAATTGCAGTGTCAAACCATTACAAGGGGCTGGTGGTGAAGAAGCCACAGGCAGTTATTAGAATCGAACGTCCTTCTCGTAAGCACAATTTCACAGTAAGCTGCCCTAGAAAGCCATGCAACAAAATCAAGAGCCATAATCACCCAGGATGCACATTTTGTGTTCTGTCCTGCATGCTTGATGTTATGGATGAGCAGCAGTTGGCACAAGGCAGAGAGAAAAGACTATGAAATGGATAAAAATATTTGGTTAATCATAGTGTAACAACAGGCAGGCAGTCTGATACTGCAAGACATAGAATCAGTCAATTTCAGAAAGGTTTCATCAACAAATCTAGTCTGAAAAAACAGGCATCTGTCCTAACAGTATGAATTTCATAGTAGTTATTTTTATCTACCTCTAAAACTAGCAAAAGTGTTAGCAAAAAAAGGACTTTTTGAAATGTTTTTTCATTGCATGAATGTTGAAAATGGCATCCCACTATCTAAACCCACAGACAGCTACCTCACTGACTGCCAATTGTGTAAATGAATATTCACCCACTTATCGTGACATATTCTGCATCCAAGACAGTCCACTTGGCTTACAGTACACTATCCAGAGATATGACTCCTACAGAATAAAAATATCTCAGGGGCTGGCACGCTGACAGATAATGGCCTGCTTGCTGATCAGATGAAAATAAATATGGCATTGGAAGGACTGGACATGCAAGAAAAAATTGCAGAGCATTTAGTTATGGCCAAATGCAATAACGTTTTGATTGAGTTAATAGTACAAGTAGATCTCAGGGACAAGCTAACGTGGAGTAAAGAAGATTAAAGAGTATGAGGAAGCATATTAGGTGAGCAGGACATTTCCCATCAGTATTGCTAGGTATATACAGAGTACATACTTACTTATATTTTTGTTGGGTATGATCTGTTACCTTCACAATTGTATTTGAAAAAATAAGTCAAATACTCAAAATTCAGTAGCAGAGAAGTGAGTCTCTTTCCCATTAGCATTCCATTTCAGTTAGTTTCATAAATTTGATAAGGCCATAAGTATTTTGACAAAAGAGGAGATAATTCAGTTCAGTAACATTGCTGGGTTAGTTACGTAGTTCCATATCTCATTCAGATAATTATTACAGGTTGTTGAGATGATCAAGCAGTAACAGAGGATTAAAATAACAATGTTAAGTGATGGATTTGTAGTGCTGCTGATGAGTACAATTTGGGTTTAGTTATGATTTTTTCATAAATTAATGAATTGGTTATTCTCGCTATAATAGTGAACTACTAGCCTGGAAATGGTGCCCTTTTTTACCATTAACCTTCCCTCTTTATATTACTTAAATGATCACCTAGACATGAGCATTATATAAACAGAGGGCTTCTTTCATTCTTATTAAAAAAAAGAATATCATTCAGATATAAACCATTAAATGTCTTTACTGTCTCTTTATGGACCGCAGATGGAGTGATACTCTTGGAACTGAATAAAACATGGCTGCCATATGCTGGTTGATATTAACAGGCAGTGTTTTTTTATAGCAGTTAGAGGCCTTGATAATCCGCTCCTCACAGCTGACTCACTATATGTCACCTGCTGGTGCTCTAGCTACATAAATATATAGTAAATATAAACATTTTTAATATATCCTAATCCATGATTAGTGCCTGCCAAATACACAGTGCCAATATAAAGTATTCACCCTTTTCACATTTTATTGTTCTACAACTTTAAATAACAGTGGATGTACTGTAATTCAGCATTTGTTACTCAGATCAACCGAAAAATAAAAAATGTATTTAATATGAAAGTGAAAACAGATCCCTGCAAAGTGGTCTAAATTAATTACAAATATAAAACACAAAATGACTAATCACATGAGTACACACCCTTTTTAATATGACACACCTAAATTATCCCTGATGAGGCCAAATGGTTTTAGAAGTCCTGTAATTAGTTCAATGGAGGTCACCTGACTGTAGTCCACAGGTTTCACTTGATTGTAGCCTAAATTCACCTGATCAGGAAGATCCAGAACACAATCAGTCAGTATGGTGACTTAACCTAAACAATGAAGACACTTCAAGCAGCTCTGAAATGGCAATTAAAAAGCACTAGTCACAGGATGGAGACGAGAAAATATTCAAGTCACTGAGTATCCCTTGGGGTCCTGTTAAATCAGGGGTTTCTCAAGCTTGGTCCTGGGGGACCCTCTGTGGCTGCAGGTTTTTGTTCCAACCAGCCTCTGTTTTTAATTGGACTCCTGTGCTAATTAAGTTGAACTGTTGTTTCCCAGATTCCCTGTCTTGGAAACAATATACAAATTAGAAAATTAAGTTTGGTAAAAAAAAAAAAGTATCAAAATGTACTAAGCAGTTATATGTATTTTTTTCTTTAACAGTATTTTCATCTTGATTGTCATTCTACTTTTCTAGGTGTTCTAATTTTTAATTAATCCATTGTTTACTACTTTGTGGGGCTGACGCTAAAGTAGTTGCAGCCTTTCACGATTGAGTGTTGTTTGCTTGGGTTTCTGCTCTGCTTGTTTTTAATTGTCATTATTAAGATTCAATAAAGGGAGCAAACTGCACAGAGAAAGGGCGAATTATAATAAAAAGAAAGTTGAGCATTTAAATCCATAGCAAAACAGAAATATTTCTAAGTTTCTTATAAATGTAAAAATCATGCTGCTGTCTTTTCTGAATGTAGAATAAAAGATAAATAATACCAGCTAATTAAATGAGATCAGTGCTATTAGGTGTTGTCACTGATTAGGAATCTGTTTGGAACAAAAACCTGCAGCCACACTGTGCCCCCAGTAGTGATGGGCGGAGTGAAGCCTCATGAAGCATCAAAACGTTTGAAGCAATTGTGTCGGAAATCGTATCGAAGCTTCGAAGCATTTGACACTCACCTCTCTAGGGACCCCTCCTGGCCATTTTCATTAACGTTACACAAACTCATGATCCACTTCAATGACGTCTGTTATAACTCTGATTGCTTTTATTTTTTCGCTGCTACAGACTGACAACGAAGAGAAGGGTTCGTCAGCAACTTCTAGTGTCTGATGTCTAATATATAATATATATATATATATATATATATATATATATATATATATATATATATAACTAACGCCGACAAGCAGAATGCACTGTACGATAGCAAGAGTTAAACAAAATAAGAGGCCTCACTCATGGATTCCCGGCTCTTTCAATTAGTATTTACTTTTGCACTGTATCATTATAATCGGTCCTGTTATTAGTATTAGAATTAACCTTCATCTTTTCTTGAGATCACATTTAATAGCCTTAAATGTTTTCTTTGGTTTGACTTAATTAAAATGGAGTAGACGGAAAAAAAGGTTTATCCCTGTACTTTGTCACGATATAGGTAAGCACATTTGAGAAAGAAAGGGTGAAATCCTTAAATCAGTTGTTATTATTCGATCAAGTATTAAAATATTTCATTTACTATTACTTTACAATATTTTGTGGAGCACCAAAGTAACGAATTAGCTATAAAGCCATGACGCCGTCAATAGCTCAACTGACTAAGGTGGTTGCTTTTCAAATTCTGAGCGTAGTGCTAGCCCGAGTTCGATCCGCCTTAAAGACTCATCAAAATTAACAAAAATAAAAAAAATGATCAGAATTGAAATCTTTATAACCAATTTGAACTAAATAATTTTGAGAGATACTGTGGAAGGATCGCATAAGAGATCTGTTCGGGAATCACCAAAATCGCCATCAAAATGCGATGTCTAATTGCGGATGGCAGCTCACGTATTTACATTAATCCATTTCTATTCATTGCCATTTGACGTCCATGAACCCCTCTATTGAATAAGGCAGTGGTTCTCAACCTGTGGGGCGCGAAGTAACAAAAAGGGGGGCGCGAAGATGTGAAAAAAAGAAAACATCTGTTGGAACCAAAACAAATTAACTTAAACTACATTCTGATAATAGAACAATAAATACTGTATAGAGTTAGATAAATGTCGATAAAAGTTAAGTAGGTATAATCAAATATGCATCTACATTTCAAAAAAATGTTGGGGGGGCGCGATTAAAACTGTTATGAAAACTCGGGTCGCAAAATACTTAAAGGTTGAGAAAAGCTGGAATAAGGTGATAACAAACCCACTGTGGTAGATCAGGTTGAATTTGCTCTGCTGCACCAAACATTCAAAGGCGTCAATCCGGAGCACATCAGAGAGACTGAGAGACACGGCGCAGATCAGTCACCTACACACGCAGGACACTCCAATGTGAGCAGTGCACATATCAAGGTCGGCATTAAAGATTGAGTGCTGAGGCAACAAAAAGCAGCGGGATAAACACAATTGGACCTGCTGTTGAAAAAGCATTGCTTTTAACAACAGCATCCCTCCCTCGTGAACACATCTTCAAGGTCCGGACAGGTGATCAGTAAAAAGTTTTTTAGTCACAGCACAGTGCAATAATAAAACATTTCCTAAAACATATAGTTGTCCAGTCTGTATCATTCCTAAGCAATCTTCCAGTAATAGAGGCGCAATCCCAGTTACTAACACATTAACACTCAAAGTAAGAACACATTCCACCTTATCAATTTAATATTTAAAAATTTAAACCGCTAAACCCGCCATCAACAACTACAAAAACAGTTGAAATCGTTACTCAAATATTTTTTTTGTTATAGACATAAAACAAGATGCACATTTCCATTTGATATATCTTTACTAGTGTTCTCGCCTTGCTCGCTCCCGGTCCACGTTGGAATTTGCTGTTTAATAAAAAAAAAAGAAAGAAAATCAGACTCATAATTCACAGTGAGTGGACGTGGGACCCAAACCCACATATACTTTATTATGAAGCGGTAATGCTACCGCTGCACCACTACTATTTTCAGGAGGGTGGTATATAATGTGTGTTTTTTAATGTATGCATGTATGTATGTACTGAAGAGGAAAACAATTATATATAGATGTATACTATATGACATACCTTCAGTGTTGCATGAAAACGTTGCATGAGGCGAAGAATGGATATTTATGAAAGTATTATAGTGAGAGATGTGTCGTCACCCGTATTGCTAAAGCTCTTCTTTGCAGCATTATGCATTCAACAAGTCAGCGTTTGTATGATGTATAATTTATAATTTTATTTTTTGCCACAACGTATTATCAGGCACAATCATTTAACATGTATTGATAATCTACAAACTTTCATTTCAATGGGAATTCTGTTGAGTTTTTTAACTCTGTTGATGCCATATGTACTTCAAACGGGAGCTAGATGAATAAATAATGAGTCGAAGCTTTGCACAGAGTACTGAGATTGTGTCATGACGGGCTTTGAACGGGCTCCGAAGCCTCAGACATGCGTACTACTGAGATCATGACGGGGCTACTGAAGCCTCAGACATGCTTAGCACTGAGATCATGACAAGGCTCCTAAGCCTCAGACATGCGTAGTACTGAGATAGCGTCATGACGGGCTTCGAACGGGCTCCGAAGCCTCAGACAACTGTAGTACTGAGATCATGACGGGGCTACTGAAGCCTCAGACATGTGTAGTACCGAGATTGGATCATGACAGGGCTTGGAGCAGACATGGTCACTGGTTACTGAATCTTTGTGAAGCCTCGGCACACTGAAAGGCATTGACCTCTATATTCTGAGAGTCTATCTGACACTTAACTCTCTAGTTATATTTTGTAATTCGTATTGACATTATACATTTCAGTTGATATGGTTAAGCTACAATTCAGGTAGTTGCTGAGAATTAATGATTGTTCTTGTGGATTGCTGTGATTTCCTTTGTCTGATACATAATGTCAAAGATATATTGTCATATATTAACTTTATATATATATATGAAAAGATTAGGTAAATCGTTCAACCTTTTTATGGAAAACTTAATTTTGTTCAAAACCGTACGTCATATAGTATACATCTATAAATATAATTTTTTCGTCTTCATTAGGAGAATACAACGATACTCTCGTATCAATTAAACCATTTTAACGTGCATATGTCAAACAACATATTTCATCCGCCGCAGTAAGAACAGTAGTAGTAGTAGTTCAGTTGTGCAGAGCTCGTTAATTATCTGAATTAGGTGGCTCAGTGGTGTTGTCGCTCAGGTTTGCATCGCTGATCCTCCTCTTGTGAATTTTTTTTTCTATTCCTCCATTTAACAAGCTTGGACGGATAGCGAGCGAATCGAGCTATCGAGGGAAGGTTGGGCCACCGTAGTCCGGCAGGTGGCGCACGCCCCTAATTATATTGTGTATGCAAAGAGTTTCACTGTAAAACGTAATAAACTTCATATTAGTGTGTTTGGAGACCCTGGTGTCGTACTGAATTTGTATTGTAGAAAAACAAACTACTGTCCAGGATGCCTAAATGTGTCTTTTCGTTTCCGATCGCTATACGGCACTTCCAACTTGGGGCAATTCGCTATAAACAGTTTCAGCCAACCAGCGCCTTCTAAACATGCAGAACGGCAGTGTGAACCTTAATTGTAGCGACGCGGCATCTTCGTTTCAGTCAGTCATTGTCCTGTTAAGACTATTTACTGTTAAGTGCTGCTTGAGCTACCGTTTATAGTACAACAGGTGGCATACGTAGTTCTTAAATCGATATTGAAATGCACACTCAAGTCTCCTAAATTATTTATTGAAATGCCTGCATTTACAGTGTCCGTTTTAGGAAGTCGTAGTTTTTACTTGTTCCCGTTATTAGGAATTATAATTTCTCAGTGTCACATATTATTCGTTACTACTCGCGAGTCCCGCATCATTAAGATTCTGTTTTATATTCTGTATAAGGAAACTTTTTAAAAGGAGCGTTGATTAAACTGACTATAGCAGACATCATGTTCTTAAAATGACTTTATTGATTTGATATTGACAATTAATCATAAGGTCAAACATCAAGGAGGATTTGAGTTTTCATGGACTGCGCTGTTTCTTTTTTTTCGTGACATCGTGTCAGTAGAGAGTGCGTCATGTTAACAATGCATTCTGTCCTAAATGACAGCGCACACGCTTTTTTATATTTCCTAAAGGCCAATGTGTCTCAATTTGCTCATTAATATATTTTGACACTGTATTTTAGTGAGAATGATTATAAATATATTACCCATGTTCATTTCATAGATATGTAACGTTTGGTGAGTATAAATAAAAAGTAACAACACATATAATAGTTATGTTGCATTGTTTATGATTAACAAAATTCATCGGTTATCGGAAATGTTCTACTATACAGTTGATTTATTTCACTTCTGAAGGTGTACATTGTCGGTATTCTCCATTGCGTTTGCCCCCGAGTGTAACGTGTGCCAGTGTAACCGAGGGATGGCAAATGAGCTCACGTAATGGGTGACAAGGAACATTCTCATCCTGATGCCCAGGCTCTTGTCATAAATATTCCCATCTTGTGCTTTTTCTCGTTCCTGCAAGTTTACTATTATTATTGGACATGTAGAGGAAATGTGTTTTATTTTATGTTTATGAAAGGAAGGATGGTAAAGCCTTGAGTGTTGATGCTTTGGGTAACAAGACAGGTTAAGGAGCAGGGAACATTGAATGTGACATTGACTGCGGGGGATTGTGTAACTGGAAGATGGTTTAAGAATACAGAAACGACAAAAACTTAGTGTTTCAGTAATTCTATTTACGTCAATTATTTACTCTGTTGTGCTGCACTTCGGAAGATTACTTATACTCGGGTTAGCGTATTTTATCAATATAGCACAGACAACCGCTTTTACACTTTGAGCCAAAGCACTTCAGCAGACTAGTTACTGACCAAATCGACTGCTGACTGCGCAGATATCAATGACGTCATTACGCTAGCGTGTTCGAAATCACGTGACGGGCGCATTTGAAGCAAGTCTCAAAGCGGTGCTTCGATCTCCAGTGCTTCGGAAGCTCGACACAGTGTCGAAACCTGAGTATCGAGCGGCCCATCACTAGGTCCCCTAGGACTGAGTTTGAGAAGCCCTGTGTTAAATCAACCATAAAAAAAGCAAAAACACAAAACAGAGTATGACAAAGCTGTAAGTGTTCCTTAGGAAAGCAATCCACAAAAACTAAGGGAATGTGCAAGAAACATGGGGTGTGGGGAAAGATTTGTTTTCTAAAAAGACATCAACCCCAAGCATATAGTCAAAGCTACACAGAGATTTCTTAAAAACAACAATGGTGATGTCATGGAGCGGACGAGTCTGAGTCCAGATCTTAATCCAATTGAGAAATTATGTCTTGATTTGAAAAAGCTTGTTGACTCACGATCTCCATGTCTGACAGAGCTTGAGTAGTTTTACAAAAAAGAATGGGGAAAAATGTCCAGATGTGCAAAACTAAGGGAGACCTGTGCACAGACTCAAAACTGTCATGGCTGCCAAAGGTGCATTTAGTAAATACTGACTTGAAAGGGTCATGTTTATACAATCAACTATTCTGTGCTTTATATTTGTAAGTAATGTACTTCACTGTGCAGAGATCAGTTTTCACTTTGACATTAGTGAGTCTTCTTTTGTTGACCAGTACCAAAAAAAGCCACATTAAATTATCTGATTCAATGTTTAATAAAAACTATTTGTGAAAACATCTAAGGGGTGAATATTTTTAAAGGCACTGTATAATATCAACACATGCATGATTACAATGTGTCTCCTTAATTTAAAATAACATAATGAATTTAGAAATGAATTTCACAGGCAGATTCTCAGATCTTTCAGCCCCCATTTATTTCACCTCCAGCTGCATGGTGTTTGAATGTACTGTATAGCCCTATTTGTGTCGGCCATAACAGGAGTTAAAGCTGTCAGTGAGGTCTATGGTTGGATTAAGGTCAACATTAAACTAAGATGAATATTAATACTACAGGTTGGAACAATTGTTTATAAATTTTACTTTAGAAGTTAAAATTTAAAAAATGAAGACAGTAAATAGCTACACATGTATGGTGAGTGAGAATGCAATGCAACAAAATTATAAAATGATCAGTCACAATACAAATACATTTAAAGGGGTCTTTTTATAGATTTCTGACGTTGCCTTACAGGGGTGTCATTCACTCACTATGGTAATGTACAGCTTTTCTTTTATCATAGTGGGACCCATCCGAGAGACTGGTTCATGAACACACCTACCTAGTGATGCTTTTCGTATTTTGTAAGATGTGATGATGGGGTGATTTCAGAGGAGCTATTTGGAAATACACTGCAACATAAGCTGTCATCAAAGCAGAGGCCTTGAGCCAGGATTAAAATAAAAAAAAGATTACAGTAATGACCAGATGGCACACTGATTAGAGCTGCTGACTCACCCCTCCAGGAGACGGAGTTTCATTTCTGGATTCAGTGACTTTCTTTACAGTGTTAGTGCATCCCGCTTTGTCAACATGAGATTCTTCTCCAGGTCCAATTGTTTCCCTTTCTCATCCCAGAGACCTGCAACTTAAGAATAACTGGTGACCCCCAACTGTCCTGGGGTGAATGTGTGTGAAAATGTGCCGAAAGATGGGCTGTGGCCCCTTAAAGGGTTCTTGTATGCCTTGTGTTCAGTTATAACAGAACAAACCGTGGACCCTATTGTGCTGAATTAGATAAACTGGGGGAAAATAAAAGAGGACTCTAATGTTTGTTATATGAAGGTAGAATCAAAAACATGCATAAATCAAAAAACACCCCCAGGCAGGTATTTCCACAAGCTCTCTATTTTATTACTGGAGCAGGTTTAGTTTTACTTAACAGGAGAACATGAAGAGCAGTGTCAGAGGGAAGTAATATGGGAAAGATGAGCTGCAGCCTAGAGCAGTTACCATAGTCGGATTATGCAGAGTGACACCAGCACTGTTGTTCTTGCATTATCTAAGTAACACTACAGATGTTTACCTCTGATATCTCAAAAGTGCTGCTATAGGGATTGATTCATGACGTTTGTTGTTAGTACCTCATTTCAGGGCATCTTCGGCTTAGAACCACAGTATCCTATTGAGATTCAGTATTCATAACTTTAGTGCCCAAAAGACATTTCATTGTTGTCTTTGAAGCATTTTTCTTTAACATCACAAATAAGTTATCAGTTTTATAAATTAACATCTGGCTCAATGAAGAATTTAAATCAGAAACTGCAAATGGTTTCAAAATGCTGTAGAAATATCTACTGTTGAAGCAGGCCCAAAAAGTGGTGGCCACTGATTTACAGTGATTAACCCTCACTTTAAATCGAGAGTAGATTAGAGGAAGACAATCACTCACCAAAAGAAGCCTTTCTAATGTCTCTGTAGATTTTTCAATAATGTCACCATTTTCTCATTAAGCATATTGAGATTGAGTGGACTTCATACTGTTTGTTATTTGAATCCACCCTAAAATAACTCTCATCATCTTACTTTCTATTAATTTGTATATCAGACCTTCAATCGTTTTCTATTGTGTTGAGTTTTTTTTATTTTGCAAATAATGTAACATTGTGTATTGAATTTTAAGAAAGTATATTGGGCCCTTTAGGCCATGGGCATTTTTTTCCTTCCTCCTCTTCTTGTTTCTCCACAACATTGTGTAAGAAAAGTAAGTTATTACATTTAGGCAAAGTATGTCTTAAATTGTATTTCTTTCTTTCAGCCTTCAATGTAATTCTTCAAAAATACAAGGCACTGGAAACCAAAAAAAACTGTTGAATGTTGTACTTTGACAAATGGCATTGGAAATAAACACGAACACACAAATAAAAAAAATTCTTCCATCCTGAACTGGATTAAGTGGGCTTGAAGATGAATATATGAATTTTTCAGCTCTACAGTAGAAAATATGAAACATTGTTTTGCTTTTTTTGTAAGAACACGTTTATTATTGTAGCTTATATTCATGTCAATAGAAGATATTGAGAGCTACTGAAGGTAAATTATACTTTAATCCTGCTGTATACAGTATATACTGTATCTGAACAATTAGTGCAGACTGGCTACATGGCATAATAAGCTAATAAATGAAACTAACGTTTAATATTAACCAGGCCACAGTAGCTATTAATCAGTAACCAGTGGGCAAATCCAGCTGGGAAATTCCTGCTGACTATAAGCTATACAAATGATTTTAAAAAGCGCATATCTATCTGCTTACTTAACACCTCACTCTGCATAGCACTACTGGACTCTGATTATTGTTATTGGCCGTCTGAGCATTTGTTAATTACAATGAACATTTATTCTCTCCTTTTATAGTTTTGAAAACCTTAGTTTCTATTTAGTTTTTCATTTTCTTTTTTGTAAACTCTTCTGACTTTGCCACTATTATAGTAAAGCACATTGAGCCACTTTCACAAATGACAATGCGCTATATGCTGTATAAATAATTATTGTTGTTGTTACTAAATGAGACCAGTATAAAGTATCCCTGCCGTCCTCCTTCATTGTAAGGTTTGATCTATAAATTGTATGTTGAGTGCATGTGTATATACATACAGTAAGCGTAGTCTTATATCATTCACATGCTGGGGTACGGTCTGGAAGAATAAGAGAGCAAAAAAGATATTCTCACTGAGGGAATGCATCTCACATTTCCTCAGTCTTTCTTTTTAAATTAGGATTATTGCGAATTGGGAAATCTAAGCTGACTGGGGGCGAGTGAATGTACCCTGAGGTGATTTAGTGTCACATCGACTTCTGAGTCTTGCCTTATGCCTCATGCTGCCTGCATTCTTTTTCAGGGGTTGTTTTCTGCATTGTACCTAACACTGCCAGGAGAGGCTTTGGCCCAGTATGGATTAGATGCCTAATTGTTTTACTTTTGTTATCTGAAACTTTCTAACTATTTTTAATAGACAAAGAATAAAAACATGATGACAAAAAACAACAATTCAGTTTTGATTATTTGCACAAGTATGTCTGTCTAAGTGATCTTGGCTCTCTGATTACATCTCGGTCTTCTTTGCCAATCTAAACATTGAATAACTTGTCTCATACAAATTGCATGATTTTAATTATACACAAAATGTCATAACTACAGACCATCACAGTGGGTGACCAATATGTTTAAAGTTTAAGGTGAAGGTTTTTCTGTAGTGCACTGTAAAATGAGTAATGTAGTGATACATGTTTCTGAGTTGACTACAGTTCAGTACTGGTGGAGGCCTGCAACACAGTGTTAATAACAGAGCTGCTGTGACTCCTGTCCTCATTGTTATGATTTGGTATTTTGGTTAATTTTTGTGGCACTTTTGATTCCTTTCTCACTATAAAATGCAGCTGTTTGTGTGTTTTTCTACCCTAGAAATTATTTTTGCATTCATTTGTTTTCCTGAATAAAGAAGTCGTCTGAAGAAAAATTTTGTTTTTTTGCCATTAGTGAGTGACAGTATTTTGTTTTGTTATAGGGCACTACCATTTTGGAGCAATTGTGTTGGCTGTTGCCATGGCAGTCTATCTCAGCACCACCCTGGAATGTGCTATTGTGATATGGAGACAGGAACATAGTGAAAGTGGGGGGAGGCCTTCATAAAGACCATAAAGCATTCCAAGACCTTTACTGTCCGGCCCAAATTATCCAGCCCTTCTACTACTACCTCCAGGCTTCAGCCTGAGCAGGCCCCAAAAAATCAAAACTGTCTTTGAAAGTACAAAAAGATGAATTCCCAAAAAATGCAAAAAATGCCTTACATGGGAGAGGGAAACCATGAACCATGATTTACCTAAAAAGCAGTCCAAAGCAAACAAGTCCCAAAACATAGTACAATATTCAAGATCTATAAAACACTGCAAAAATGTCACAATTAATCAGTAAATGCAAAGAAAAATGAATATTTACCAAAAAAGTTTCCAAACACAAACATAATCTACTGCTGGGAGTTAGTATAGCAAAAGGGAGACAAGGCAGCGGTGACATCAGGGTGGCCCCACCTCCTGAGGCTCTACCCACAAAGTTCATGAAAATTCAGAACATTAAAAGACACACTAAATAAATGTTAAATCATAAATAAGCAAAATAGAAATTACACAGGAATAGAAAAGTTGTAATTAAAAAACAACAAAAGCAACAATAAATTAGACAACAAACATAAGCTAGGGAATGAACTCTGGCTAAAAGATAACTTGTGTGACATGTGACATCATCAGAACGACAATACAAACATCAGTGCATGCATTCCTGAAGTACTGGAGATTTGGATAAAAATTATGCTGGAGTGAAATTCTTGCATTAAGAATTTCTTCTGGTTAACAAACTTGTTTCTGGTATTAAGGTCTTTGATTTGACAGCAGTTCAGTTAGAATTTTGATGACGACATCAGCTTGATTTTTCAACTCTGTTTTATTTCCTTAACCTTTTCAATAAAAAAAATAATTAAGTGAATACAGAAGGAGATTGAATGGTAGTTCATAGTTTTATGGTGAGAACTGTGAACATCTAGATACTTACTGTATTATCAAAGTAAACCATCAAATCTGCTAAAAGTCTGCCTATACTGAAGTCAATTAATAATTATGGGAATAAGCAGGATTTAACATAAACAGTAATGAATTAAAGTTATATATTTAATATGTATAACAAAACTGCAAAACATAGAAAAACAATATGTTGAAGGAAGAGTACTTAAATCAAGTAAAATAATCATAATTCAATAAAGTAAACATAGTAGAAAGAAAAAAATAAAAAGGCAGGAAAATAGTGCAAAAATACAGAAAACACAAAAGATATAATCAAACAGTACAAGTATATACACATACTGAGTATATAACATAAAAGTAATATGAAAACATACAAATACCCTTAATTATTGACAGAAATACCAAAATATAGGTAAAGGAACAGTGGGAAATATATATGAAAAACTGTTTAAAAATTAAAAATGTATGTACTGTATGTCCTTTCTGGATTAATCATATCGCGTCTTGTGAGATGGAAATATCACTTGACATTGACGTTTTAACATTTAAACTTTTAAGATTTTTCAAGGGGGTGCAGAGAAAGTACATCTCTTGAGAAGGCAAAGGATTTGTACAGAAAGCCTGAGGTGCAGTCCCTTCTGTCTCTATCAAAATGTTATCAGTTCTTGACGATTAAAATATAAACTAGCTATAACTCGTACTGACCCGTTGATGATGATCCCATTGGAAAGGAGCCATTCATATTGTGACCATACCTCTTTCAATGACAAAGTGAATATTACAAAAGGAATATATTTTATTATTAGCTATTGATTTCCCAAAATAGCATAATAATACCCTGGGTCAACACAAGTTCTCAATAACTGGTTCTCAAAGGAATGAACATCCTGGGGACAGACTTGTTATGTAACTCTTCCTGGAGCACACTGGAATGCCAAGCGATAGAAAATTATGTTTGAAAGAGCCTCTCCAGTGGCTTTATCAGACCACCTAATAGTCTTATTGGCTCATTAAGGCTACAATGACTAAAATGAATTAAAGAAATAACAATGAACAATGATCATTTTTTTGCTCATCTCCAATTTATTCAATCAAATTAGTAAATCAACAATTACTACGTAAGTGAAAAAGAAAATATCCTGTATTTTATTACAATAAAGAAGGGTGACAAACAGAAAGTTGTATGTAATGCTTCTATGATGATATGCTGGGGCATCAAACACTAACTAGTCATATAAAAGGCAAATGCAGAATCTTTGTAAATGAAAAGATTTCATTTTTAGAAACATGTTCTGTGTCACAGGCAGGATTAAGGAGCACAAAAGGCAAAGAGCATTTTTGTAAAAAAATATGTTTTTTAAGCTTAATTTTAACGCTCTCAATTTTTATGACTCAACACCCTTAATTGACTATTTTAGTTTTAAGCAGCTGCATTTTGGTTTTAATTGTTTTGTATGTTCTTAACTAGCAACAGTTAACAATAAGGTGTATATGATAAAGGGGACGCTAGTTCTTCAGCTTAATTGGTTCCATTTACTATGGTGAATGTGTATCATGAAGTATCTGTGTCAATAAAATGTTTAAGAAATACATGAAGGAAATGTAAATCTTTTTTGGTCCAAAAAATATATGGATAATATATCCATATATTTTCTTGAAAAAAACGAAATTCTGCAATGTAATTAAATTTTATCTCAATGAATGAAAGCTCTAACAAGCAGTACAGTTAAGTTCTAAGTCTCATTATCAGCAAGGACTGTCATCTAATCAGTAATCGGGTTGGAACGAAAACCTGCAACCACTGCGGCCCACCAGTACCATGAGTGGCTTGAAATCTCTAAACTTGCGCTGACTGCACTTTGTTGATTATATAAGACATGACACAATATGGCATGATGTAACAAGTTGCACAATCACATGTTGCAATGGTCCTGGCAGTGTGATTGGACACATGACATCATGGATGCCATCTATTACCCTTGTAAAAAGGCTTAGGAGCATCATGGATATTAGCATTCATGATCTTTATGAAATTACTTGCCTTTCTCTTTATCAGCTCTAAATGTTTTTTGGAGATATTGTTTTTCAGGTAGGCACTCATCTCTCACTTCTAGGATCAATCAAACAAAGTAAATGTTGATACAGCATGCATGTCAACCAAGAATTTGGGATTTATTTAGTGGTTCATTTAATCTCCCTGTTTGTGTGTCACTTTTACCTTTTGTTTTGTGTCCTTATCACTGTATTTCACTATGCAGTACGATATAATATTAACACACATAATATATATAGTTTAAATTTAAAGAGAAATGAACAGATTAGTAAAGCATAGTTTAAAAAGAAACAAGATACAGCATTTCACACAGACATTTCACAGGTATTCGATTACTTGTATGAGTTGCTTTTCATACAGGATCTGAATATCTGTGAGAATCTGATATGTAAGAGAATGCATGAAGAGAGTTCTGTCTATCTGAGGGTTATAAAAAAATTTACCTTGGCAGTAGATGGATTGGGAGAGCATGGGGGGTCATGAGGTCACTGGATAGGGGTGTATGGCACTCCCGATATGTATGCAAAAGGACGAAGGTCCAAGACTTTAGAGTCCTGGTGCTTCCTGTCTTGCTATATAGTTGTGAGACATGTACGTTATCCAGTGACCTGAGACGAAGACTGGACTCCTTTGGTATTGTGACTCTCCAGAAAATCCTTGGGTACTGTTGGTTTGACTTTGTATCGAATGAGCGGTTGCACATGGAGTCCCGAATGAGGCACATTACTTGCATTGTGAGGGAGCATCAGTTACAGCACTACAGCCATGTGGCTCGTTTCCCCAAGGGTGATCTGGCTCGTAAGATCCTCATTGTTGGGGATCTGAGTGGCTGGACCAGGCCAAGAGGTCACTCATATAACACCCGGCTGCGGCAGATAGAGGGTCATTTTCAGAGGGTGGGCCTGGACCATTTGTCTGCCTGGGAGGTTGCAAACCAGGATCCTGAGTTGTTTCATCGTGTAGTGGGTGCGGCAACACACTGTACCAGTGCATGCTCCCCAACTTGACTTAACTTGGAAGATCTCATTCTTTGAATCACTTCAGACCTTTGAACAAGAGCATGAAATCTGTTGGCCGGGTCCACTCTATTGTGTGTTGGACCATTTTTTTGAAGAAGGTGAATATGAATACAGTTAAATTTTTTACTCCTTTCACTCCTGCATAACACCTCGATTATGCTAGAAGCCCTAGCAAGATTATTTTTAAATGTAACTCGAAGAAAGGATGTAATCAGAATTACAAAAAGAGACAAAAACCAGATCTACCACACTGTCACCAAGGGCAAAAATCAAGGTCAAAATGTCAAGTACAAGACAAAAACAGAAAAAAAGCTATAAGGAAAAAGGTTAAAGAGCAGAGAAACAATTGACTAAAAGGTGTTTTCAATCCCCAAACTCAGACAGGAAGTGTTTCTTTTGATGACCTTTTTAAACGCATGTATCGTAAACCAAGTGTTATTACCGCTGAGGGCACAACTCTAGACATACCCCTAATAACAAGAAAACAAAAATGGTCACAATATAAATAAACAAAGTGACAGAGAAAATGGCACAAATAAATTCATAACGCTAAAAATAAGTCTCTGGTCACAAAACTGATCACAAGGTTAAAAAAAAGTGCTCAGAGTGGCAAAAATGTGAAGGGAATGACAGAACAAATATTCAAAAAAAGGCCCCATTCATAACAACCTTTACTATGCAAGGTCCATCATCTGGGATTGTTTTCCTGATTGTGTTTCGTTTGCCAGTTAGCGTTTAGGGTGGACTGGTTTGACCATAAAGATGTCAGCCTGTTGTTCCACACTCTTTGTTCAAGTGTGGTGATTGCATTTTATTAAAGAAGCAACTGAAATTTGTATATAAACCTTTCCCAACAAAAACTGAATATTTCATTCACTTTTTAAAGTACAGTATGTGACTACAGTACTGATTGAATAAAAATTTTTCCTTGCCCCATGGCAGATGTCAGGGGTGAGTAGTGCATAAAGACGTGGTTGTTAAAGCCTGAAACAAACTTAAAGACTTTCTTTTGCTCACCTTTATTACAAACAGTTCTTATCTGTTGGCAGTTTGGATAGACCATGGAACTTCATGACTACCCTAATATAACTGGCCGTTCTATAGTGGCTTCATTTCACATTTATTTATATGTCTGGCACCTTTTATTCAAGGCATCTTACAACATTTGAGATACAGTTGGCTACACCTAACCCTGAGCCTACCCCTAACCCTACCTCACAAAAAAACAATACTCAGTATTATTAAAACAAGGAGAGGTCTTGGTGTCAGCCCATAACAAATTGGTACTGATGACCCGTGCATTCTGAGCACCTATAAGACTGAACACACCCAGCTCACTGTTACAGCGGTGTAAACGGAGCTTATGGGAACTTTGTTTTTCCCTGCCCTAACCCTAACCCCAGTAGGAGCACAGACAGGTGAAGCGACTTGATCACACAGTGGCAATAGCAGGATCTGAACCCAGAATTTTCGGATTTGAAGTCCAAAGCCTTAACCACTACTCAATATTTCCTTTAGAATTATATTTATATATCTGCCATTGCTATGTCCCAGACATTATGGTGCCCTGAAATACAGAGACCATGTATAAAAAGGGTCATTTCTTCATGGGTGACCAAAATGTATGCAGTTACCCTTAAATGAAAGTCTGTAATGTGCACTTTAATCACGTCATAATTGTTTAATTTGTAATTTTAAACTGTAGAGAAGATGTAAATCAAGGAAAAATGTGTCTCTGCCCCAAACATTACAATGGGCGCTATAAATTATGAGTGTGCACTGAAATAGAATAGTTTGAGGTTTCCTGTTCAGGGTGGTTTCCTACTTTGTGGGCACTCATGCCAGGATGGGCTCCAGCACTGCATGGTTCTCAACTGGATGGGCAACTTGTGCTGGGAAATAACTAACAGCTCAATCTGAAGAAGAGAAATGATTGAATGAATTTCAAAGAGCAGTAGTAACACAAGGAGCTGGAGTCTACATTACATGGCAGTTGCCAGTATAGCGCCTACCTTCAATAAATGTTATTCTTTCAGATGGGGTTTGCTATAAAAAAAAACACTATATAAATAAAAGTGTGCTTGAGGAATGCCTCCTGTCTGTGAGTGACAATAATAATTTGATTTAGCAGTAGATGGCAGTATATTTCTAGTTCTCAATAAATTTATTGTTTTGTTAGTTTTACTGTAAGGATTTGAGCACAACCCTCATTTGTTACTGTGACCTTAGACATACTCTTGGTATGCGATATAAGAATGTCAAAATATGAGGCAGAAAATTCTGTTTATCAATTCACACAAGGTCAGTGCTTATACGGACTGTACTGTACACCACCAGAACAATTCACTCTGAATCTTTTCTTTAGGCCTGTCTTGTCATTTATTATTATTACTTATTTGGCTGACTCCTTTTTCCAAGGTGACTTACAGTTCTTCTTCCACCAACAGGAGCACAGGCAAGCATGTGTCAGTAGTAGGGTCAGGGTTTAAGGCCCAGAGTCTTACCCACCCTACTTCCTTTGCTGTATGATCTTTGAAGAGAATGAGAATGTTTAGGCATGCGTTGTATCGTTGCGCTCCAGTATTTTCTTATTTACATAGACGTTTCCTTGGACATGTCACATGTTTTTCTTTAAAAACTGTACGCTGCATATTTTTCCTGTAAGAGACATCTGCAGTTTCTCTATTTTTCTGATTGTTTTTGGCAGTTAATACTGCCGCAAATCTGCTTGTGGTCTCTTGACAATTGTTCTTACCCTTAAGCATTGGCACACCCAGGTTTATTATCTGGAGTTGTCATCAGCAAAGATTAACGTTATCACACAGTTTTTAGATCAAAAAATGAGCAATATTTTCTGAGTTGTTTTTTCTCATGCTTTTCTGTACTTCCAAGTGTGAGTATTGTAGGTATGGGCGATATTCTGCATCTTTTGCGGTATGATTTCATTTTTCTACCTTTTGTTCAAGGAAAATTTTCTATATTATTGTTTATTATAAATATTGCAAAAAATAACCAGAAAGACGTTTAAAATTTAAGACTCCTACACTATTGTACTGTAATGGGTTTTATTTAGCATGCTGTTAGGCAGCAGATAGCATTGTCACTTACAGCACTTTGATTTTGCTTATTGTTTGAAAGTTCTACTCACTTTTGAGCTGGTCCTGTTTTTATTTTGTATAGTTGCTAGACATGCTGCCAGGATGCTCAGCAAACCAAGACACAAGGCCATTAAATACATTTTTAAACCCAAATAAGTCTGCAGTATTTTTTATTGCTTTAATTCTGTCGTATATCAGAGTTGGCCCTTTTTTGTTTTTACCAGTTAGCAGAGCTCTTAAAAATGTGAAAGTTTAGCAGATGCAGTTATGTTTTTTAAAAAAATGCAATTTCCCAGTTAACAGAGTGGAGTCCTAGCGTTCCAATATTACACTGTCTGGAGCAGGCCCTATGATGGAGTTCTGGCCCTCCTGGTGGTCTTATCCAATCTGCCCTCATTCTTTGTTTCACTTTTGTACTTCGCAGCTGCTACATGATCGCAAGGGCATATCCTCCAGCCCTTTTTCGGTCAGGCTATTTGCCAGAAACCTCCATGTTCTTTCCGAGATGCGTTCTGCCTGACTCATTTCCAGTTACTTCCTGAAAATAAAGCAGAACAGGCTCTGAGGTAACTGAAGTTCCTTTGTGCTCTCAGCTTCTTTTGCTGCATGATATATTTTTTATTTGCAATAAATACACACAAACTAGCATAGGACGTTAATTAGGGCTGCACTGGAGGCAAACATTTTAATGAGACCCAGGACAGGATGGATCACTGACAGGAAGTCGGCACTATGTTTATTTTTTCGCATTTAAGAGATGAGCCACAAAAGAACATAAGACAACGAGAGGAGATCATTCAGTCCATCAAGTTTGTTTGTTTAACAAACACTTGTAGATAAGCTGTCCCAATATCTTATCCAGATACTTCTTAAATCATGTTCAACCCACAAAGGTTGTCCCCAGACCTACAACTGATGGTGTGAACTATTCTGGATGTTAATTAAGGAAGAGGGGAGAGAGACTGAATGAAGAATGAAGAGAAATATACAGCTTGTTTATCTAGCGTTGCTTTGTATCAAACAGAACTCTTCATAAGAATAGCATGTTTACTGATGAATCTCTAAACATGATGCTCTATTTTCAAGCCTCTCTGCAGTACAAGAGGAGACCACCGTTCTCCCACAACTTCAGCTTTTCATCTATCTCTCTATATTTCTGTCATTCAAATCTGGTGACAAAGAGGCTTGAAATGGTGTACAACAAGTGCTGGAGAATAAACCAAGTGAAGGAAAAGAGGTTTGCAGAGCTAAAGTGAAAAACAAACTTACTCAGAATGTAAGAAAGACAGAGCCATTCAAATTTGCATGTAGCGGATGTGGATGCAGCAGGTGTATGATTGTTTAAACAAACTAGCTGGTGTGCAACGGGCAGTGCGGTGCAGCACATTAAAGAAGAGTTACTTGCAATTCCATTATGGCAGAGTTAAGTTCAGTTTTTGCAATTCAATGTTATATTTAACGAAGAAATATAAATGTTATGTTTGTTCATGACTAAGTTACAACTGTTTTCGGGTTTATATGTATATCTGAAATGATTTTCACAAAAAAAGACACAAAGTCATTAAAAAGGTTTGGGGCAGCCACCCCGTATATTGTGCCTTGGCTGCAAAATGGTGTTTTGATTGAGAGATGATGTTCACAGGTTTGAGTCCAAAACAGAACTGAACTAGGTAGTTAAGATGGCGTTATATGCCGAGAACCATAAGTGACATCATCAGTGGTGCCAGAATCGGAAGTGATGTCATCAGTGGCATCAGAACTGGAAGTGATGCCATCAGTGGCACCAGAACCGGAACTGACATCATCAGTGGCGTTGGAACCCTGCAAGACTTCAACATGAATGGTCTGCAAGGGATTGAGGGAGACAGTCAGTGCACCTCGCCGGCATGGAATTACTATCATTCAGGCCCTTTAACTGTCTCCCAATCACATGTGTGTGACAGGATAAAACAGCCAGATGCAGATTCCTACACTGTTGAACTTGTTATTTGAATGCAGTATGATCTTTTAATAAACAATACTGAGGATTACGTGTCTGTTGGTCTTCATTCCCTTTGTGAAGCTGCAAAGTAAGCTTTCCTGATACATCTGTGTTTTTAATCAACGCTGTCATGAAAGGAGCAGCCTGAGTCAGCATCCAAAGTGTGGGTCCTCAGTCGAGTGAGTATCTTTACCTCACACAGAATAACATAAATGTGTTCTGGAATGGACTCAGCACAATTATTGGACTCTAGCAATCCAGGACTCAGGTTCTGAAAGGGAATGTACCCAAAGCTAATGCCCTGAACAAAGTTTGAATAGATCTTCCCTCCTTCCAAAACCACCCTCATCCAATAACCAGTACCCATACACCGTTCTTACTGCATCCACAACTCCTACCACTTTAGCTGGTATGGACAGTGATGAGTCCACCTCTCACAATCAGTATGTGTTGCTCATAACTGATGACCAAATGAGGAGACAACTGAGGAGGTTAAACACTGAAAAACTCACAGGACTTGATGGAGTCACTTGAATTATCCTCTGCTAACTGGTCAATCTACCAATAAGGCTCCAGAACACTGTGGAAAATAGATTGTATTGTTCCAAATCCAAAGAATGCAGGCACCTCTTCATCATTTGGTGGCCCTTACATCCCACATCATATATACCTTTAAGAGGCTGGCCCTAGACTGTTCAAGTCCTCTTGTGAAAGTTCACTTGTGCCCACTGCAGTTTGCCTATTTTCCAAAGATTGGAGAGGACTATGACATTTTCTATCTGCTCTAAAAGACTTATTCCCATTTGGACAAATTTGGCACCACTGTGAGGGTTAGGTTTTTTTTTTAACTTTTCCAGTGATTTAATATTCTACACAGCCACACCTATTAAGGGGGGAAGCTCAGACATAAGCAGGTGGATAAGCCTTTGTCACCTTGGATAACAGACTATCTGTTGGAAAGACAGCAGTTTGTGAGCCTCATGGACTGTTTCAGCAACACTAGAACACCAGACAGAACAGTCCTGTCTCCTTTTCTCTTGACTCTGTACACCTTAGACTATAAATACAACACCAGGTCATTTCACTTGCAGAAAATCTCAGATGATCCAGCACTAATGGGGTGTATGTACAAGAGAGATGAGACCATGTGTAAGAGTCAGGTGGAGAACTTAATTTCTGGGTGCAAATAGAATTGTCTTCCACTTAACATCAGCAAAACCAAGGCATGTGTTACTGACATTCCATACACCAAAGACCCTCTGTGCCCACTCATGATTTAGGGAGTGGATGTGAAGGTGGTGAACTGCTACAAGTACTTGGAGGCACATGTCAGTGACAGGCTGGACTGGTCTAGAAACACAGAGAAACCACATGAGAAAGGGCAGAGTAGACTCTTGTTTCCTTGGGAAATGCCATACCTTCAATGTGGATTGGGCTATTCTTTACATCTTCTATAGCTCTGTGATGGTCAGTGCAATTTTCTACACTGTAGTGTGTTGGACTGGCAACAACATTTCAAGGGAGGCCCACCAAAGCAATAATCTTATTAAAAAGGCAGGCTCAATTATGAGACATTCTCTTAAACCCCTGGACGTAGTAGCGGAGGAGAGAATGAAGACAAAACTAAGTGCCATTATGAATAATGCTGCACATTCTCTCTTTGACACACTAACACTGAGTAGTTTTAGCCAAAAATTATAAATCAGAAGTGTCTCAGAAAACACTGCTGGGGCTCCTTTAAAGCAACGGTAAGTAGAGAAAGCCTGTAAATGCCTCACTGTGACTGTAAACGCCCTTGTTGTCTTTAGTCAAATCAGAGGTTTTATTTCATGTTATTAATTCTGCTTGGAGAGAGGAGAGTTGTTGTAGTTTGTAATAAGCCTCTGTAAAAATCTATCTATCTCATAAACAAAGCACAATGAAGGTAGATGAACATTTGGGGTCCTGAAGGATGCCTCATTTCATATACAGAATGACGAAATGGCAAAAGTAAAAACGTTCAGCACAACAGGTGTTCTCCACCTGTGCAGAATATTCTCTGTTGCAAGAGGTTAGCTTCTTCTTCATTGAGGTCTGACCTCCTTGGAAGCTGGTCTGAAAATGTTGCTGACTTCCACTTTATACACAGTTGAGATCAAAAGGGATGAGGCTTGTGGTGGTAAGACAGAGGTGATGCCAGACAACTGGGTCTTCTTCTCGATTCTAAAGTTGAAAAAGAAAATGAAGTTAGTGACTATGCAACAGCCTCAAGTTCGCCCAAAAAATGAGGGGGTTACATAATGGTTAACACAGCTGCCTCTCAGATCCAGCATTCTGAATTCAGATCCGACTCCCGGTCAGTGTCTGTGAGGAGTTTTCATTTTGTTCTGGTGTTTTTTGCTTTTTGTTAGCCGAGTCTCAATATAAAAAGGTCCACGGCTAGCTCTTCTTTTAAGGAATGTTGTCTTTGAAGATTTTAGATTTTCAATTCATTTGTTTTTGGTTTGCTCTTGCATAGTGTACTTGTGGTTTACCTTAGATGTCTGCTTCACTGGTTTCTTGATTATTGTTTTGGATTTCTTGGCCACTGACCTCGGTAATTGCTAGTTAGTGTCATCTTTAGACTTTCGTTTTTTAAACAATCAGCTTTTGTTTCTACTACTTGTTTCTTTGTGGTATCATTTGCTTATTTGTTAGTCTTGTTTCTGATTTTATTGTAATTTTTAATAATAAAATTGATCAATTTAATTAGTAGTTTTTGTTATTGCTTGAAGAATTCCTTTTTTTTTTTTTTTTGGTAAAATTTTCAGTAGGTCTGTCCACTTGTCATTTCTTAACGTGTGGAAGATAGCTGATTTACCCGACTCTGTTGTGGGCTGGCATCCTATCCAGGGATGGTTCCTGCCTTGTGCATACCTTTTCCAGAAGAGGTTGTGGTCCATTGTGACCCTGTGATAGACTAATCTGGGTTTGAGAATATCAAGTATTTATTGTACTTATCATGTTTGAAGTGCAAATGCCTCTCTGTTACTTCTAAAATATTAATTTAAGTGTTTTCACACTTTTCATACCATCTCTTTGCTTGCAGTTTTTAAATTAGCAGGTCAAATTCATGGAGGAAATAATAGAAGAATTCAACCTTTAAGTGTCACATTCATTCACAGTTTGGTGGATTTTGATAATGGCAGATCCTCAGAAGTTCAGATTAGTCAATTGAATATGTAGGATAGACTGATTGCTCACAGTATAAAACTGATCATCTTTACAGTATATAGCAGAATACTGTGGGCATCTGCATATGGAAATAACCTTTTATGGATTGAAAAAATAGAAGAATGTGGTAATATTGCACCTTAGCTCTTCTTCTTCCACCAATTCCAGATATCCCTTAGTAAACCTTCTTTCCGTCCATTAATGTATGTAGGCAGAAAATTAATAAGCACATGAAAGTCTGAATCAGAGCAAGGGAGTCATCTGGAATGCTGAACAAAGAAGCAGTTTGTTATGAATGACTCCCAGCTCTTGAAATTGATGCAGCAAATGTAAGTCACTGAATTCGAGCGAGCCTCCTATAAGTCAGGGACTTAAGATGTCAGACAAATGAATTGAGTGGGCTGAGCTAGTCAGCAAATTCCAGTAAGAAAGCACATAAACATTCATAAAGAATCAAAACCACACAAAACACTACACAATTATACTTGAAAGAAAAACATGAAAAATAAATGTTACATAAATCTTAGAAGTTTTTTGTTTTCAACAATCCTTTGGGTTTGTTTTCCACATAAATGTCATTATCTCATGACTTATTTTTTCCAACATGAAACACTTTACATGACATTTTTTGAGTTCCCAATGAAAGAATGGCATCCTGTTATTCAAAGAAAGATGTGTTGATATAAACAGTACGCGAATGCACTGAAAAAGATATTCAAATTTTGGCACTCAGCTATTATGATCAGTTATGTATAAAAAGGTAAAGATTGAGCAACACATAGCAAGAACAGTTTTATTGAACAGTCAGCATGGGTTCAGACAGGGAGGTTGTGTTTTACTAACAAAAAGAATATGATCAAAGTGGAGCAAATGATAATATTTATTTGGACTTTCAGAAAGCACTTGATAAGGTGCCACATGAGAGGTTGGGTATCAAACTTAAAAAAGAGGAAATTCAGGGCATAGTATTTAGATGGGCACAGAATTGACTGAAACACAAGAAAGGAGAGTGATGGTGCAAGGAATCTTATCAGAATTGGCTGAAGTTAATCGTGATATCCGACAGGCATCAGTGCAGGGACCACTGCTACTTTAATATATAAATGATCTGAATAGGTATAAAAATAACAAGCTGGATGAGTCTGCAGATACCAAGCACTGGATCATTACAGAGGGACTTGGACAGAATATAAGCTTTAGCATGTTTCTAGCAGATGAAATTGAATGTAAGTAAATATTAAGTATTACATGTAGGAAGTCAAAATTTTGGTTTGAATACACAATGTGAGGTCTGAAAATTGAAAGTACACCTTATGAAAGGGATTTAGGAGTCATAGTGGACTCATCAGTATCAACATCCAGACAGTGTTCAGAAGCCAGTAAGAAAGCAAACAGAATCTTACGTCGTATAGAACGATGTGTAGAGTACAAGTAGAAGTCCAATGAACAGTGATACTCCAGTTCTGATAATAACTGTAGCTTTAATTTTTATTCAATTGTATAACATTATTTTTATTTCATTCTAGTTTCAGTGGAGTCAACCATTTTTTATGTTTTTTAGTTCTGTGTTTAAAATGTTAGTTTTTATTTTATTTAGTTCTGGCCTTTTTACATAATATTAGTATGATTTTAGATTTTGTTCTGTTGCAAGACCACACATACTTCAATGCAAGTTATGTTTTAGTCAACAAAATACACTCACAGTTCATAATGCCGTTAAACACAACTTGGCTATCAATGATCAAACAGATTAAGTGGCCTAATGAATGTAGTCAGCAAAATCAAATGTTTCAATCCTAGAAATCAGTCTGTGGAAGCATTTTGCTGTTAAGCTTTAAACAAGCATGCATTTCGAGAGATTTGTTCATTTTGCAACAATGTCCATTGCACACAGTAAAAGTATTTGTTTGAAGAACACCTGTGATGCAGGTACACAGACAAAGTCCTCAGCCACTGGTGCCAGCAGACGGTATGTTGACGATTTCTGCTGCCAGTACTGAAGTACAGTCCTGGTGCCAGAGAAGTGCTGGACTTGCACTAAGTACTGATTCAGCTGGTCCTGCATTGAAACTCCAAGACCTGTGCTTACCTTCTCCATTTCTTTTCTCAGCTTTAGTCTTGTTTTCCTCATCTAATGCACTTAAAGTCATAGGATGATGTCGAGCTAAATGAGCCCTCCGATTCGTAGTATTCTTCCCACTGACTAAAAACCCACACTCTTTTTCTTCTTCTCACACACTACATTTGCTTTTATTATCATCTGTGCTGTAATTAAAGTACAGTATTTCTACACATTACTTCCTCACTTTCTGCCCACAAACATCTGTGCAAAACTCGCCATCATTGACCACATGTGCTTACTGCTTCAACCCGACAAAGCAAATGTGCTCAACAAACAAACAACGGTCCTTTACGGAAGTTGTGCCATGTGACTATAGTAGGCCCAAGGTACAAGGTCACCACATAGTGAACAGTGCAACGTAACTGAACGCTCAGGGCAACCTACAAACAACCCCTCTGCACGACTGAACCGGATTGAATGAAAATGCTATTGCTGTTTTTATTCATTTTAACCCAATTTAGTTTCTAAAGTTTTAGTTTCTCTGTTTGCCTTAATTTTAGTTCTCGTGCTTGTAAAATGAAAAACAATATTTTTAGTTCTAGTTCTCATTTTCGTTATGAAAATATCACTGCCAATGAGGTTCTGCTGAAGCTTTATAATACGCTGGTGAGGCCTCATCTGGAGTACTGTGTGTAGTTTTGATCTCCATATTACAAAAAAGAAGTACTAGCAAAAGACCAGAGAAGAGCGACTAGGCTGATTTCAGGACTATGGTGCATGAGTTGTGAGAGATGATAAAAGGAGCTAAACCTTTTCAGTTTAAGCAAAAAGAGTTTAAGAGGTGGCAGGACTGAAGTGTTTAAAATTATGAAAGGAATTAGTACATTGGATTGAGACTGTTACTTTAAAATGAGTTCATCAAGAACACAGGGACACAGTTGGAAATTTCTTAAGGGTACATTTTGCACAATTGTCAGAAAGTCTTTCTTCACATAGAGACCCACAGACATTTGGAATACTGTTGATAGACAGTAGCACTTTAGGAACCTTCAAAACCTGACTTGATTTTATTTTGGAGGAATTAAGTGGATAGGACTGGTAAGCTTTGTTTGGCTGAATGGCCTCTTCTCGTCTATTATGTTCTATTGTTCTAATGATTACAAAGGCAGGAATTATTGGAAAACATCTTCTGTTCAGCACATATAAACACCAAATAAAACAGTAATATGAAGAAAGTGAAATGACTCCAAAAATATTTTACAGAGTTGTGGTTATGTGTAATGTTATTAAGGACAGATGGACAGACAAACAGAGCTGAACTTTTAAATATGTAGCAACATACATTGATTTTTCAAAACAAGAAAATATTTTACAATTTTAAGCAATCAAATAGAAAATGAACATATTGATCTGATTTTGTAAAACACCTTGCGATGCAACTTGAACTCATAGTCAGTGAAGTTGAAGTCTTAATGTGTTTTGGGTCTTTGGTCTTCAAATACCCACACCTGGGCAACCCAACAGTGAATGATGAAGCCCCTGGTTCTGGCCACGTAGCATGCTATATCAAGGTTCAAACCTCCTGACCTAAAGCCACCTAGAAGCCTTTGCAGCAACTTCAAGAATGTTCTCGTTGACTCTTCTGTTATGCAGTCCAGATATACCATGGGGTTTCAGACTTCTATGAAGAGACTGGCCTGTGAAGCATCTGCAATCTATTTTCATTAGTTGACAGTTGGCCTTCCATCGCTTTCTCTGAAACTCTGCCACCAGCACTGCACACCTCCACATGCTGCCTGTTTTCTGTCATGTGCTTCTTAATGAGCTCCACCAAAACCACATGCTTGGTTGATTGAGATGTAAGGACCAATTCTGGCCTAAATGTGGTTGTCATGATGTTGTCTGGGAATTTCTGCTGTCTACCTTGGTTGACCTGGTGATGCCAACCTTGTGCTGTTTTTCAGTAGGCCACCTGAAGCCTTAGGATGGCACTATGGCTTTTTCCCAGCTTTAACAAAAGTAATGGAATGTTGAGCTGGATGTTGTTTGCTTGCTCTGATGAATTCCTCTACAAATGACATCTGCCACTGACCTTTGCTCTTGGTCATGTCACCAGAGATACCTCCCTTCTGAAAGTGCCTTTGGGCAACAGCTTAGGATATGCTCTAGGGACTCTTTCTTCTGGTGTAATGGGTGTGCTGGTGAATCTACCAGACTCCAGAAGAAGAGGTTTTCATGGCTAGGAAAGATGTCATAAACTGGCTGAATGTGGAACTTGATTAGTAATGCCTCTGCCTTCCAGAATTCTGTCCAGGTTATTTTCTACCCAATTGCATGATCCTAGTTGGTTCAACCACTGTTTGCACACGCCCGTTATCCTGCTAAAACACGCTTCCTCAACATACAGTATGCTCAGACCCCCTCCTGAATGTACAGACACTTCACTTTTCCCTTAGCTTTATCATAACAAGGTCTTAGAATACTCTCAAGTCCAGCCGTCACCATAAACACTAAAGTGCTGTGACATATTTGTTCTTCTGCTTGCTCTGCTGCATTCTGCACTTGCCACTTCCTTCCTGTTCTTACAGTAATGCCTGCTAACAATTTTTTTTTGTCACCTGAATTTCTGTACATCATCAACGCTCTCACTTGGGTCAACTTAAAGTTCTTGATTGGCTATTGAAAGATAGGTGCAGCTTGTTATTGTGGCCATATACGACAATGCTTCACAAGCTCAGTGGCATTCATCTATCCATTGTCAAAATGGTTTAATTCAATTCAAAACTGGAACCTATTCTGGCAGCAAATAGGCAGAATACATTCTTTCATCAGGGCATGAGTTCATTGCAGGGCACATTAATGAACCACACTCACAACTATCCATAGAGTGTTGTGACAGCATACAGTAGACTTGTCCATTGACAGGCTGTAAATGGTTTTAATATGACATATATATATATATATATATATATATATATATATATATATATATATATATATATATATATATATATATATATATATTCGTGTGTGTTGTAGTTTGTGTATTCTACCATTTAATCACTAAGAAATTAATGTTTTCTGTAATTTAATGTTTGTGATTATGATTAGTCTAGTGTTTTGGTGCATTTTTTGCAAATTACATAATAAAAGTTATCAAGTAATCTAATGATTTATTGACAGATTAATCTGGGCACGTTATCTATGAAACAGATCAATCTAATATTTTTTATTGTGAGTTGAGTTTAAATTTGAAATGCTAGGCTAAGTCAAAGTGTGAGGGACAGGCAAGTGTCAGTAAACTAAAAAGAGAAACAGTCTATGAACATTTAAAGGGCAAAAGAAAAGCCACAGTTATTAAATGATTTTTAAGTTCATAAGTTTTTTTTAATTTTTTTAAATGTCTAATTTAAACTAGAAAGTTCCCTTTTTGAGTTTTTTCCTTCCTCTTTCTCTTCCCTTGATATACCCGTCATGATGACATCTTTCAATAAATACTCACAACATCTGCATGTACAGTTTATGAATAATGGTGATGCTACTAATGCTAATACTTAAGGAATAAAATGTCAACAGAATTAATTTATAATTTGCTAATAAGTCCACTCATTTAGTGTGTTTAAATGTGCTTCAATCACCTGATTATTCAGAGAAATCTGATTTCTAAAATGCCATGTAAATCATATTATGTGATATCATCTACTGTTAAATTCTGCTCCATACTTGTAATTTTTATTTGTATACTGTATTGAGGATTTGTTCTGTTCTGTGCATTGTGTTGTATTGACCCCCTTCTTTTTGACACCCACTGCATGCCCAACCTACCTGGAAAGGGGTCTTTCTTTGAACTGCCTTTCCCAAGGTTTCTTCCATTTTTCCCCTACAAGGGTTTTTTGGGAGTTTTTCCTTGTCTTCTTAGAGAGTCAAGGCTGGGGGGCTGTCAAGAGGCAGGGCCTGTTAAAGCCCATTGTGGCACTTCTTGTGTGATTTTGGGCTATACAAAAAATAAATTGTATTGTATTGTATTGTATGTAAACCCTTATTCCTGTTACAGAAATCATGTTATTGGCCTTTGAAAAACCTGATCAATTCCGGTAGATTTCTCCACAAATAATCTGATTATGTGCTCATGTAAACCCATAGCTGAGTTACTATTAAGGATTTTGTAGTCTGCGCATGTCCGTTGCAGTCTGTCAGCCTGCTCAGGTATTTGTTTTGCACACGCTTTCAGCAGCCACAGATGGGAATGTCCACAAAATACATTTCCAATTTTTCAGATGATCTCATTATTCCTTCTCCTGGCTGAAATGATCTGTCTCAATGTTTCAGAAATAGGTAAATTTGCATTGATGAGCTGAATATACAGCGGTAACCTGAGCAACACATTGTCAAGAGTAGTAGGGTAACTCGTTTAAAGTAGCATTTATTAAGTGGTTTGATTATTTTTTATATGTAACGAGTAACCTAACACATTACTTATCTTACTGAAGTAAAAATTATGGTGGGAGACTGGGTGTAAGGCAAGAAGCACACATATCGGGTTCTTTGCAGAGCTCAATCGCATAGCCAAACAGAAAATAGTTTGTTGCGTGCAATCTGGTTACAGAAACCCATAAAGAAGGAGTCAGTTTAACTAAACATATTTCTAAAACACAAGACAATTTTCACAGGTATCACACTTATCTTCTGATGATGATGTTTTAACACTTGTTTGACCAGTTTAATGATGTTGAAGTGTTTTGACAAAGAAGAACTCCAGAAGATTACCTGCACTGTAAACTTGGATGATTAAGAAACCAGGCTTCAGCCTTAGCCAGGCTGTTCACCTTAACCCAATTATGTGTGTGCATGTAAAATCAATGATTGTCAAGAAACTGATTTTCTGGGAACATGAGAGAGAGAGAGAGAGAGAGAACTAATGTTAATGGTACTCTTGAAAGAAATGTAAAATATTGACTCAGGATGCCGCAGTACAGATATTTCAGCTTTGGCTAAGGAAACAAGATGTTGGGGCCACAGGGGACTGGTGAGAGACTAATAGAATGTGTTCAAGCTGACAGAGGGTGCAAAGTTATCCAACAAATATGTAAGCCTGCTGACAAACTCAGAGCTTAGATGATTTATATCAAACTCACGTGTCCCCAACTGTTTCGATAAGACAGAAGTAAAATGGGAAAATGATCATCCCAGTAGTGAGGCCCCAAGACCATGACAGCTAGCAGTCTTTTAATTCTGGCACCTCTTTGGCTATGTCCACACTGCTATTTTTTAATTTAAAAATGGCAAAAATACATATGACATAGCCATTTGCCTACATTGGAAATGTGTGTATTGGTAGAAACAGGAAAAAGAAATGTCCTCCTTGTAGGGATGGTAGTGCCATCGCTAAACTGTATTGACTGGCAAAGCATTTGTCTTTTGCACTCATATGCAGCATTCAAACTGAACAAAACACAATTTAGATGCATACTTGTAAGCAGCACAACATGATCTATGTAAAAATCTCCTCTGTGTCCACTATGGTGAAATATAAAGCATGACCAATCAGAGAATTCAAAGTTAAGCAGGATCCAATCAGGGAAGAGCCGCATAATAAGCACAAACCAATCAAAGCACAATTAGTCCGCATTTTGAAATCTCTACATTTTCACCCATCCACACTGCAATGGTGGGCCGGCCTATTCAGAAATGTACAGATCTGAAGAGTGTTTTCAAAAGTTGCCATTTTCAGGGGTTAAAAACTTTTGGGTAGTGTGGGTGAAAGGCAAAAAATGGAGAATACTATCTGTATTTTTAAATGGACTAGGGGGCTTTGCCCCCTGCTCGCTTCGCTCGCCAATCCCCACCCCACCCCCGCCGTCAGTGCTACATGCCATTGTGAAGAGGGAGGCTGAACGCACCCCAAGGAGACGCGGTTGCTCCTCCGAAACAACGCTTAAACGATGATACAATGGGAAACAAATAGCAGTTGCTTTTTTTTACCTCCTCTTTGGCCAGTCAGCTGCTGGTTTGCTGCTTCTGCCGTGGCACGTGATCTGCATTTTGTGCGGTGCTTTGAACGTTTAAAAGCTTGTACAGCAGCTGTCCTTTTGTCTCACTGCCTTTTCTCCCTTCTCCCCTGACATCCTCAAACACTATGCAATCTCTTTTCGCTGTTCCGTTATTTCACCAAGTAATATTTTCCGTTTGTTTGCACTAATGCGATTTTTTTGAGATTTTCAAATTTTCCAACTTTCATCATCTCTAACCTGCTCTGCATGTGTATCACAGGACTTGCTTCCAAAGGTTGTAAGTATGACGTGACTTGACCGTATCATGTGAAAGTGTCTCTCTGTCTCTCTGTCTCTCTTCAAAAGATCTCATCACAGGAAAAATGTCTCATCTCGTTTATTTTTTATAACAGAAAGAAATATAGAAGTGTGGAAGTAGTCTTTGGCTGGTAGAGTGTACAGTGATATCATCTTATATTGATAAAACATGGCAACCTATTAAAGTGCATAAAGCCATCTAAGTGCTGGCCCCCATATCTGAACTGAAGGCACAATTATCTCATTCTCTTAAATCTTTTGTCTTATCTGTAATGCTGGAGAGGAGTCTGAAGAAGGTGAATACTGCACTCTTTTTGCTAAAGCAGACATTCATGTGTATTTCATATCTGTTCCTTTAATACTTCTAGAACCAGGAGAAGGAGGACTTTGCCCACTTGATCCTACAAAGTATAGTCAAAAAACGGAGGCTGACAGAAAAGCTTGTCTCTGTGGCTTAGAACATCACTAGACAGGTATGGGGGATTTGATTAGAGCAAATGATGACAGAGAGAACAAGTATCAAACAGGGAGGAAGAGTCCTACCATACAGAAGTAAAGAAGAAGGAAAGAGGAGAAATTAAACACCAGAAAGTGCTTCTAATTGTGCCTTTAGAAGATGAATGACACACGATAGAAAAATGACAACTGGAACCTGCAATTGGAATAACCATAAAAATGGAGTTTTCAATGAACACTTTATCTGACTGCACCATACAGTGTTTAGTCCTCATGCCTCATGGCTCCAGGGTTTGAATCCCTGTGTCTGTACTGAGCCATCACATTCTCTGTATGTTTGTGTAATCTTTCTTTGCACACCCCAAAGAACTGTGTGTTAGAATCTTTGGTGACTCCAAACTGACCCGATATGAGTTAATGTGGGTGTGTATGTGCTTCAGTGTGCCCAGGGACTCCTTCCATTTGATTCCACTTTTACTGCATTATACTTGATGCTGTTGCTGACAGAGACCCAGTTCCCAAATACCGTAAATGTGACGAGAGGGTTTAAAAATGTAAAATATGTAGAAATCACAAGAGTAAGAAGTGTAGATTAAAGAGAAGTGAAGAAGTGGGGCCATGAAATGACGTCAAGCTAACACGCCTGAGCTGGGAGGCGATGCAAGGCATTAGCAGTCTGCCAGAGGGGAGTGACAGCACAAAACTGGAGGAGCTTAAGGCAGAAAAACATGGAATTCATACCCAAAGAGAAAGCTGGCTTCAGATAAATCAGATAACACAGCTTGGTTTATTTTGCTTCTTTTTCAGTTTCATCTTATTTGTTATTCTTTTTTTTTTCTCTCACTCTTCCGCCTTATTCTGAACAGCAAAATCTAAAAACATTCTTATGTCTGGAAATGGGGGTGACATGGTGGTGCAGTGGTAGCGCTGCTGCCTCGCAGTTAGGAGACCTGGGTTCGCTTCTCGGGTCCTCCCTGCATGGAGTTTGCATGTTCTCCCCATGTGGGTTTCCTCTCATAGTCCAAAGACATGCAGGCTAGGTGGATTGGTGATTCTAAATTGGCCCTGGTGTGTTTGTGTGTGTCCTGCGGTGGGTTGGCACCCTGCCCACGATTGGTTCCTGCCTTGTGCCCTGTGTTGGCTGGGATTGGCTTCAGCAGACCCCAGTGTTTGGATTCAGCAGGATGGAAATGGATTATTGAAGAACAGTATGTCTATAATTTGTAACAGAAATATCTAATTCACTAAAATAACCTGTATTTACATTTCCTTCTGTTAAACCTCCTTTAGATCGGATGTTTATGCTCACAAGTTCCTCAGCAACATTAAACACAAGAGATATGCCGTGTTAGATCGGAATCTGTGGGTGTGGGTGGGTGTGACTATTTTAGGACTAGTGTGTAATGCATATGTGGTTAGTTAGTGTGACCAAACATTCAATGTGACAGCAAAAAGAAGCTGTAACTCCACCCTTGGCAGGCTCTCTTTCTGCAGATCAGAGTGAACACACACTAAACGCTTTCTGGCCTTTACAGTCCAGAGCAACACAGAATGGTCCAAAAATATACTGCACACTAAATATTCTACAGCAGAGTGGTGCACCAACAGAAACCTCGGTAGCATTTGCTGTCTGTGTTATCTGTCGTAATCTAAGTCACATGGCAGATCAGTGGCAATCAGTGCTCTGTAAGCGGTATTTAGACAACTCATTTCTATCATATGCAGAAAGGTGTTTTAATTTGGAAAGTTACACTTTACAGAAAAACATAATCCAGTAAATTAAAATAAAACAGGCTTGCTCTGTAAGGGTAGAGAACAACAACAATAACATATTTTTATGTAGCACCCTTCACACTGTTACAAGGCTCACTGCCCTGATTACCAAATGCAATGTGTGGATTAAAGGCCAGAAGTCCACATGACTGTCATCATCAAGTTCTTCCATGAGGACTGATTGAGGTCATTTATGTTAGGTAGAATCCCTAGAGGGGGCTGGGCGGTCTTATCGCCTAAGAACCCCTGCAGATTTTATTTTTTTCTCCAGCCGTCCAGCATTTTTTTTTGTTTGTTTTTTCTATCCTCCCTGGCCATCAGACCTTACTTTTATTCTATATTAATTAGTGTTCCCTAATTCTATTTTCTTATTTATTTTGTATTTTTTCTCTTTATTTATTATGTAAAGCACTGTGAGCTACATCATTTGTATGAAAATGTGCTATATAAATAAATGTTGTGTTGAGTATACAGTTATTTAGTTATGCCTTCCTAATAGTGTTAAGATCTTATTTTCCATCAGAACAGCTACAATTTGTCATGACATGAGCCTAGCAATAGCCCAACGATAACTGCCTTGTGCTAAATCCAATATACCAATACACAATATCTCTACACTCTTCACAGTATTACATGGCTCAGAACACCAAGCTGACAGCAAACATGATATGCTGAGTGTCCACTGTTGAAATGTGCCCATGAAACAGAGAAGGCAAAATATACAAAATGAGTGCTTTTTTATGAAAATAAATCTAGGAGAGGAATACAGTACATAGTGGAAGCAGATCACTAGAGTACTGTGTGAAAGCACTCCACTGCCCACCTCCCACCTCTGCCCTCTTAACCCATACATTCTTGTTTCACTGTGGTATCCCCCTTCAGTAACAAGATACCTACTAGAAGTACATTCTAATCAGCTGGTTTTGGCACTCCAGATGTACTCATGTGATAACTAAATGCAGCACGTCTGTTACTCAGCACCAATGCTAACTCCTTTCATAAACACTCTGTTTCCAACTACAGGTTCTCTCCCGCTGGATGACTTTTCAATGGTGGCTCGTTTTCAATAGATCCTTCACACTGTTGCAAAAGAAAATCAGTTCCTCTATTTATGCCTTTTCTATCATCTACGCAAGACTGATGAAACCAAGATGCAATACAAATATATTGTGGAGGACATTGGGCATTGGCTCACACTCATACATAGTAGGCCATTCAACCTAACTTAGAACATGGAAGGTGACTGGACACAGAGAGAACATGTTCAAATCCAGAGAGACAAAGCCCAGGCTGAGATTAAAACACATAAACTTAATAACCTAATGCTTTTTCAAACTTTTACATACCCAGAAAACATATTTAAAAAGTAATTTAATTATAGATGTTTTTTAATAAAAATATTATTATTTGTTTATCTTGTGCAGTGTTTTCCCCAGAATTTTTTTGGTGGCAAGAAAAAGTAGCCGGGTGGGGCGGGACGGGGAAATTTGGTGGTGGGGAAAATTAAATGTGTACTATTTTTATTAGTGAATTATTATTAATTATTTTCCAATGCTCAATATGACTTCCTTTTTTAAGGTTTGACACTTGTGCCAGAATATTTTTATTACATTTAAGAAGTATCCAATTCAGGATCCTGCAACCCTAACAAAAATTTTAAATAACAATTGTTATGACATAAACCAAGAGGCACAAATATTGTCGCTGTTGGGAAGAAAAGTGAAAACAATGAAAAAAGTATAGTAAACCTAATGAAGAAAAATGTAAAAATATTTTTCAAAGCCAACTTGAATATGCAGAAGGTGACTTCAGATAAATATTTATTCTTCTTTTCTTCCTAGAGGCCCAGTTGTCTGCAGCTTTCCCATAATCAAAGTCCCCAGGATCTGGGCCTTCCAAGAAGATCACTCATCATACACTGTCGTAGTGAATGTACTGCAAAGTCATCAGACAGCCATCTAGTGTCACTGGCCATTTTCAGCTTAATCTGGGGAATGTTCAGAACATTTTGAATTTCCGTTAAACCAGCCATCCTAACTGAAGAATTTTGGAAGAAACAGAATAGCTGCCTTAAGATGTTCATTTTTGTTAAATAAGGTACAGCAGCTGCTGCTTGGGCACTTGCACTACGGCAGGTACGCATTCTCGACATTTCCACTTTATTCTCGCCATTTATCTTGAGATTAAATTTGACATGTTGACTTTATTCTCAAAGTTTGTCATTAAAGTAGAACATCGTAAACTAAACTTCATCTTAAAATGAATGTTTAATTCACTAGATTTTCACAAACCTCGTCATAATTTATGTAGCAACATGTCAACATGTCGACTTTATTCTCGTCATAAGCATCAAGATTAAAGTGGAAATGTCGAGAATAAAGTCAACATCTCGACTTTATTCTCGACATATAGTATTTTTTCTTCACTTTGTCCGTATTTTTTTTTCTTCACCATGGACCTAATACGCTTCCGTACAAAATCCTCAGCAATTCAGTGACAAAACTTTTGCTCAGGACACTGTGTGTTGCAAGGGTTTCTGCACACTTTCTGCAATATGGACGCAGGTCCAAATATGAGCAAATATAAGAACGGCAGATGGCAGACCCGCCGCCAGGGGGGGACAAACGGGACTCTGGTCCGGGGCCCTAATGGAAGGGGGCCCCTTCACGCTTAATTTGTTTTATGCTGATGTTGTACATGTAGATATATATTCGGACAATTATTCAAGTTACATGTAATAGAAAAGTTAAATCATTTCACTTACAACAATACAAGTGAGTGTTTTAATAGCCTCACGCTCCACGCAAGTAGGTATCGTGCTCGTGTCATGTGAAGCACGCTTGTCAAAGGGGGCCGGCAGCGGCACGCTTCTCAAAGACAAAGAAGAGCCGACGCCGACATCCTTGAGCTTGACATTGAGTAGTATGTTTGTTGTACAGGGTACGTGGATAATGGATTGACTTTGCCGCTGTAATTGAATCCTTCCATTTCACACACACAGGCGCTGTTCTGTCTCAGACAACAGAGATATTGTTGTGCACTATCGTGGGTGTTGATGTGTATGGTGTAGCAGAAGTCCGTCTCCGTAGTTTGATAATTCATTCGCTTGGGTGTTTATTGTTGCTTTTAAAGCAGTGACGAGTGTGCGTTGGTTTTGTGTGTATCACTAAAGATTCTGGATCACCCGGATTTTTTGAAAACTTTGAAGTTTGATACAGCAAGTTACCGTACTGATTGTACACCATGTAGATAACCCTAACCGTTGGTATACAGTATATTAAAATGTTCAGATGTTACTCCTATTCATTGCATTGGTATAATTGTACCGTTACATGTTAGATAATACATAGGCCTATCTCATTAATGTATTGTTTCAATTCCGGTACGAGCTTCCGTTAGCACTGACTTTCCTTCTCGCAGTCAAACTTTGATGTGCGAGAAGGCTTAACTCATCAAGTATGGCATTCATAAATGCAGCATTTTCGCTGTTGGATAAACTATATTTCGATAATTTTGTATAAGTATTTGAAGGTTTTGGCATGTGGGGACCCGGGGGAAGGCAGAGGGGCCCACATGTACCCAGTTGTCTGGGTCCCAAATATTTCTGGTGGCGGGCCTGCAGATGGGGTCACTTTAAACAGGAACCACAGTGAGTGATACAAGGATTTTTGCACACAGAACACACCTAATGCTTAAACAACTGTATCTATCTATATATATATATATATATATATATATATATATATATATATATATATATATATATATATATATATGTACTGTACAAGATAGAGATATATAATGCGGCTGTACTGTACAGCCGAGAGCTGTACGCTCACACACAGACTGCGCTGACGCTGAGACCAGAGATATCACTTCCTGACGCCTTTTTTCTGATATCTGACAGGCTGGTCCAACTAGACTTTTTTTATTTTATCAGACCTCCTCTTGCCCGCCCATCTCCACATCCTCTTTGTTTGTGAACAGCCACTCCACTCCCGCTATTAGCATGTACAGCCCCCTCTCACCCGCCCACCTCTCCATACTCCTTGCTACTGTATTAAGCTGCTACACCTCCGGTATTACCATGTACAGCCCGATCTCAAAACCCCACCTCCCCATACTCTTTGCTTGTGAACACTGCTCCGCCTTGTCCACGCTATTAGCTTTAGCAATATTTGCCCACCTGCCCGCTCATCCCTTGCCATCTCTGCAGATCATTAGATCTGCCTGTGCCTGCAGATCTGCGGCTGTCATCTCACAATGTCATGCGAGATGACAGTTGGGCACTCAACCAAATTAGCTGGGCAGAGCGCCCAGCTAAAAGACACTAGAGAAAACCCTGCTTGTGGAATGACTATAATGATAGTGCATATAGGAACAGAGAAATGGATAAAATACTAAAGATGTACTTTGAACTGCAGTAATAATTTTAAACTCCCAGATAAATAAAAGTGCAGTCTGATATGTGAACTATTAAAGAAAATGTAGAATAGAAGATAACAAAAAGAATACAAATGGGACTCAAACCACAGTGAGGCCGACATTAGCTAAGCAGCTAAGATTTCCAGACCACATCACACAAACAACTCTCCAACAAGACATGATCATCTTTATAGAGGCCACCAAACAGTTCATCATCCTCGAACTAACAATGTCCTGGGAAGAGCACACGGAGGAGGAAAAAGAAAGAAAGTAGGCCAAATACCAGGAGTTTGTGCAGAAGGGCTGGGTTAGTGGTTGGCAGACTGTCTGTGAGCCAGATGAGGTGAGTTATCGGGGTTTCAAAGAGCTATTGTGAAAGAGAAGTGACAGAAGCCTCATAGAATGCCATTTGGTGGCTATGGATCAAGAAACACAATCCATGGGAGATTGCTTTTGGTATGAAGACGTGCCAGGACGTAATCAGCACCGGCTGGGGTGAGGGTGTAGGATTTTGAAAGACTTGAAACACCTGAGGACCATCGCTGATGATGCATCCCATTGCATTTAGAAGGTGAAACAGAGACTAATTTCTGTGACAGAGGATAAAAAATAATACAGATGGGACTGGAACCACAATGCCCCTGACCTTCATATATGCCTTGTGGTCCCTGGCCGGGCTCCGCGCCCAGGAGGACCAGAGGAGGGCTTGTGCCTCCTCCAGACCACGAGGGGGCATCCGTCCTGGTTATGTTGGGGACCTCGGGTACAGGGCTTGGAAACCCAGCCCTGTAGGGACCCGTGGCCACCGCCAGGCGACGCCCCGATGCCGGAGTATCCCGTGTGGGACCCGGTCGGGGCTGGAGCCCAGCCCAGACGCCCAGGAGGACCAGAGGAGGGCTTGTGCCTCCTCCAGACCGCAAGAGGGCGATCGCCCTGGTTGTATTGGAGCCCATGGGTAGAGGGCTTGGAAGCTCAACCCTGTAGGGGCCCATGGCCACCGTCTGGCGGTGCCCAGGTGCCTGAGGAACCCTGGAGCCCAGCACTTCCGCCTGTGTTGCCTGTTTCATACATGAGTTTCAATGTCTACAGTGTAGAACTCTAAACCAGTCCTGTGTAAAGTGCAAATTAAATTGTAAATAAAAAGTAAATCTAATATATTATGCACCAATATTCCCCATTAATTTTACTTACCCGATCATCCAGATCAAGAATCCAGTGTTTATCCCAACAGCACTAGGCACAAGGTGGGAAACAACAACAACATTTATTTATATAGCACATTTTCATACAAACAGTAGCTCAAAGTGCTTTACATAATAAAGAATAGAAAAATAAAAGACACAATAAGAAAACAAAATAAATCAACATTAATTAACATCGAATAAGAATAAGGTCCAATGGCCAGGGGGGACAGAAAAAAAAAAACTCCAGACGGCTGGAGAAAAAAATAAAATCTGTAGGGATTCCAGACCATGAGACCGCCCAGTCCCCTCTGGGCAAAACCACCCTGAATGGGACATTAGTGCCATTACATGGACAAACCCTCACTTAAGGCAGATTCAGGGATGCCAGTTAACCTTCAGTGTATTGTTTGGATTGGGAGAAAGATCAGAGTATCTGTGCAGAAACAGGTTCACAAGGTGCAAGCTTCACACAGGCAGTTTACAGGCCCAGAATTTGAAGCCAGGACTCCAGAGTTGTGAGGCAGCAAAATGATCCATTGAGCTACTGCCATGACACCCTACATGGCAATTTGTTGCTATCTGCTTTACTTCCTATTTGTTTTTGACACAAAAGTCCAATTTGCCCTCTGTTTTTGTTGCATATCACTCCAATGAACATAATACTAAGACTTAAGGTATTATATCATTATAGAATGGTTTCATAAAGAATGTGGTGTTCCACATATCACCACGATATAGAGTGGTGCTTGAAAGTTATAAGTTAAAAAGTGTACTAAAAATAAAAAATAAGTCTCTCATACATTACTTGTAAGATAAAAGCGTGGGTGCTTTTTAAATGTTGAATGTCAATTGATGAAAAGCTTTTATTTTACGAGTGATGTAGGGCTTTCTTTTGGCACAGTACAGTTTTAGCTGGCATTTCCTAATGTAACTATGTACTGTAGTGCTTGAGAGTGACTTCCTGAAGTAGTCCTGAGCCCACGCAGTTATATCATTTATTGATGAATGACGGTTTTTAATGCAGTGCTGTCTGTGGCCTTTGCGCACGGTAATTTCTCCAGATTCCCTGATTTTTTTCACTATGTTATGCACTGTAGAGGGAGAAATGCCCAAATCTCATCCAACCTGTCTTTGAGAAACGTTTTTCTTCATCATTTCAAAGGTTTTTGCCCGCACTTGGTGGCAAACTGGCGATCTTCTGCCCATCTTTGCTCCTAAAGGAGTAGGCCTTTCCTCGATGCTGCTTTTGTACTGAATCATGATTGCAATCACCTGTTAACATCACCAGTTTCAAATCACATCATTATTTAGTTATTATACCTCATTACTACCCCTGAATTGCCCCCATCCCAACTTTTTTTGGAATGTGTTGCAAGCCTAAATGGCAAGAATGGATGTTTATTTACAAATCAAATGATTTTGACCAAAAAAAACATGAATTATCTTGTGTTCATACTGTCTGCAATGAAATAAAAGTTAAGGGAAATTTGTAAATTACTGCTTTATTTTTTTATTCACATTTTCCACACTGTCCCAACTTTTTCTGATTTGGGGTTGTATATATATAGAGTAGATTTGTAATTAATTTTTTACTCCTTGTCTAAAAATGTGTTATATAAACACAGGTTGGTTTTGTTGTAGTCTTGTGTTGTCTAGCAAATGTTTTCTTTTGATATGAGAAAAATATTTTGGCTTCATATGGATAACCAGTGCGCAACTGATTTTGATTTGACCTTAAAACATTGTAAGCCCAGTAATGTTTTTTAGGCTCTCAGATCAAAACCGTCCCCTTTGTTTTGTTTTGTTTCTTAAAGATTCAGCTTTTGTATAATGGTACTGTGAAAAACAACATTGCCATTATTAAACTCAAATATCACTGTTAATGTAACATTTCTGAATTCCATTACCCTATCCAGGTTTGTCATAACTTCTTATTTTGTGACTATAATCTTAATTTGTCAGTAGAAGAGAAATGATCTTACATTAATTTAGGGAGTGAGCACATTTGTGTGACTGTGTGGATGGAAAAACCTTATCCAAGGTTGAGCACAGACAATCAGTTCTTTATTCACATTTGTACATACAGACAGATCCGAGTACACAGGCCTTTCAAGGGTTTTTGAGATACAAACTTGTTGCAATCAGTTTTACAGAATTTTCCAAAGAAAAGTTCCTCCCTCGCAGAGAGCAAAAGCAGATGTTTAACTTATCTAATGGCCAAGGTCTGAAAAAATCAGGAACAATAAGGCAATTTAACTTATCTCATAGCTGCAAATAATTGGAGTCTACAAGGTCAAATTACATTTGTGGCACAGTGAGTATAATGGTAATCCCACCATTCAATGTGCCTTCATACTGAGCAGAAAAACATGGCAAACAAAAATGACATACAAAATATTTATATGTTTTGATAATAAGATTACACGTGACCAATGAGAATACTTTACTAAAAACAGAAGACATTGCTGGTAGTTTAATTCTTTTTATTTACAGATGACAAAGATTGAACTGTAATCATAAAACAAATGGGGGTCAATCATTTAGGTGAACATTCATATTAGGTTTAAACCAGAACTGATAGTGCAGGCCGCAAGATCATGAAACAGTGTTTCATAAACAAATAAAGCACATTTCAGTCTTCTTCATTAAATGTTTCATTTAAGGTAAGATTTCAGATGTGAGGCTAATGCGTTCTGCGTGATGCTTTCATTCTTAAGTGATTATTAAATGATTTATGTGCAACAGCACAGTGAGACATGATGCAATAAAATAACACTGTCAACAAGGCAACAAAAAGGACCATAAACAGAAATGAAAATAGACTAAAGAAAAATGAAAAAAAAAAATCCCTAAACTTCAAAGTAACTAAAGATCATGAACGTTTGAATCACTTTGTATAAGGAGTTGGATGGATGGATGGTTAATAAACCTGAAGTCTTCGTGTTCTTCTTTTAAATGACTAGTCAGCAGGCTGTTGCAGAGGTGTCAATGACATATCTGAAGTTAGTAGTTGGTCTTCTATCACTACCACTAGTTACTGTTTCTTGCAATTCTTTGCAACCTGAAAAACCCTGTCCACTTCAGCACTCTTTTAATAAAAGGTTATTATTCAGACAATATATAAATATAACAAATGTATTTAACAAAGATGCTTTTGTACCATCCTATACAGCATGCATAGTATTCACAAATGTGCTGACAATCTTTTGTTTGACAAAGCCTTTATAGGGTATGAATGTACAAAATCATATTTGGAGTAAAGCTGAAAACATGTAAATCTAATATAAATAGGTCCATATTTGGGACATTAGATCATCTTGTATTAGGTGACACAGAGAAAAACATGATACTTTATCTAAAGGTCAGAGGATACTTGGAGTTACTGCTGAAACCAATGGCTGGGACCCTTGCCCGGCCAGGACACCCCTTTAACGGGGGGACTGGGGGAAAGACTGTGTTCAGAGCATTATCTCTCCCAGAACACTAGAATGCTGCCCTCCTGGCTTGCTGTAGGGCCAAGGGTATGGAGCTTGGAAGCTCCACCCTGCTGGGGCCTATGGCCACCGCCAGAGGGTGCTTGGGCGATGTCAGAGCCCTGGGTCGCAGCGCTTCTGCCACATCATTATCATTTTTTAGTCTATTCTGCTTCTCAGTTATTTTACCATTTGTCTAACTGTTTTATGTAGAATGAGTTCATACAAGCATGCAGTGTGGACCACCAGGGGGACGTACTGGAAGTGCTGCCGAAAGTCGGTCAACGAGCACCTGGAGCACTTCTGGGATACCTTGTAAAAGGAGTCAGAAGCCACTACTCCAGGAGCCAGAGTCGAGTGGAAGAGGACGAAGCTTGCTGGGGGAGGAGTGAGGGCAAGAAAAGGGCTTTGTGTACTGGAGAACTGTGCTGCAAAGGGAAGGGGTTCCCACGTGGAAAAATAAACGTGTGTTGCACCTGTACTTGAATCTTTGCCTGTCTGTGTTAGGCTGGTGCACCCCCTGTTGGTCCACCCTCCATACTTGAATGAACGAGCAGTTAGACAAAAAGGCAAAATAACTGAGAAGCTTAAAAGACTAAAAAATTTTGCATAAAGATTTTCCATGACACAATCCAGCCTTCAAAAGAGTGTCCTCAGTAGGCATTTTGAAAAGACAGTAAGATCAAACATAGCTGCAGTGGACCCCTTTCTCAGTTCTGTGCCACTGGATGTCGTAAAGGGACGTCACTAGGCAAACTAAACAGCAATGAGTTTCTATATCATTGACTATGTTGTTGTAGTTATAATGATAGTCATGATCTCATTCATATCAACACCTCTTAAACAATTTCTCACATTTATATCCAAATTAAATGGAACATTACAGAGACAATATTGTATATTTTTAAACATAAATTTATATGTGGAGAGAAAAAACTCAGTGTCTCTACTGGCCTATGCTTGATCTTTCTTTGAAAGACTGAACTATGTATCTCCAAATGGGGATTGCATTGATCACCAAGTGTAAAGTCTTCTTTTAGGGTTCTGATAGCACATAGTTATGGCAAATAAGGATTTCTTGTTGTCATTGCCTGACCAGTTATGTATGCAGTTAAAATTTCAAGCAGGTTCCAGTTTCTGCTTGGCTCTGGGTTTCTGTTCTGATGGGTCAATCAGTGGTGACAAATCACAGTAAATCGTCTTTGGATAACCTTTATTGCCATTTGTACTATGATACTTCTAGTATCACAATGTCAATTGTATACCTTTGTTGCCTTAAAGATTATGTTGTTCCTGGGATTGTATGCAAAGAATGTGATCACAAATGATCACTACTTACTGTACATCATTCTTTCTATTTCAATCTGGACCTTCATACAATCACATACACACTACCTGCAAGATAAAGTAAAATCTTCCAGTCATTTCTGTTTTCTACCTCCACTATTGCAAATATTGAAATTCTTCATTTCTGCTTTTAAAATATTGAGTCTTTCTTGAGCAATATAAATAAAATGTATCACTATTGTTACTGTTTATTGTCAATCAGTAGTACAAATGGTACAAAATTGCTTGCAAATCAAATTAATCAGTTTTTTTTTTATTTATTTTTAGCATTACTGCATGCAGTATTAAAACAGAAGCAAATGCTTAGAACACAATTTCCAGTAAGGGAACCACAAAAAGCAAAGCACAGAGTCAGTAAAAATCTGACTCATACGCTATTTATTAAACTAACCTTCATTGTTGAGTTTCTGTTCCACAAAATGTTATGGTTTTTACATTTTTTTAAAGTGCTGTAACCAAAGTTTGGCAAAAATAACTCAAAAGCAAGAGTAATATAGTCTGTTGGTCACCCCACATTAGCACTGTTTCTCACTAACTACTGACTTGGACAGCCTCAAGCAGAGCCACCCTTGCCACTTATTACCTGCTGTTTGATAGACAGATTTACAACAGAATACGCTCACTTTCTGTAGTCTGTAGATCTGTGCAGCCTCTTTCATCCAAACACATGTAGCCTTCCCACAAATGAAGATAATCTTTACAGACACCATATAACCAGCAGCACCTTCCCTCACCCTACTCACCAGAAGTAGCATATCTCAATTATGAATGGTATGCTATAATAGATACCTCATTATAATTCTAATGCAGTTTATTTCAAAACAAGTTGTACTAATAGGATCTAAATGGTAAAGCATCAGCCCCATTCAGAGGAGGCCTTATGGGTGTGTGGAGCCTAGGGCTGAACAACCCCACGCGAGGCCGGTCATGTCAAACACTGTTACCAATATGTGTGGACTGTATAAACCTGCACGCGAATTTAATAAAAATGATGTTAACATACACTGGATTTTCTCAATACAGCATTCAGCTAAACATTTGCAAGATAACATGCGGATTTTATCAAAATATAACAATATAATCTATTTAAAAAGTGCAATTCATAATTCATGACAATACCACGACATTGTGAAATGCGATGCGGTGAAATTAGAAAAGTACCCAAATTGCAAGTATGCTCTGAGTCTCGATATAGTATGCAGGATGTCATTGTCATAACTCATGTTGATGTCATGTCAGCCGGTTATCATTAGTGATACATGTTTTTGTGCATTAATATTCGGACATGTTTATGGCCTACAAATAAAATGTGAGTTTCAGTGTTTTGACAGGAAGTGTGAAGTTAACATCGAGGTATCCTCATGAAATCTTTTACTGGTTTCCAGGTTCATTGACGAAAATCCACTTTTTCGATTAAAAAAGTCATTGACGACATCTTCGTAGTCTAATCTGGATGCAATGTCTTTTTCTATAGATAGGAGAAACCAACCCAGCGACTAATGGTCTATACCTAGTTTAGGAAGGGACTATACTGGCGACCCTTTTCAGGCGATGAAGGTGGACTATGGAATGTTTTCAAAGACGTACATGTACGGAATTTGACCTTAAGGAGAGATTTTAAAATGGTTCTACTTAGAAGCATCTCAAATATATATATATATATATATATATATATATATATATATATACTGGATAATATAACTTGAATGAAACATGTGGACCTAAAAAGCTGGGCTCCCTTAGGTGCAGGGCCTGAGGCAGTCGCCCCACTTGCCACCACCAAAAGTCGTTCTTGGCCACATTTCTACCCAAATATTGCTCTCTCTCTAAAAAGTGAATGGAGTGTGCTCTTCAGTTACTTATTAGACAAAACATTAGTGGGCAGCACGGTGGCGCAGTGGTAGCGCTGCTGCCTCGCAGTAAGGAGACCTGCGTTCGCTTCCCAAGTCCTTCCTGCGTGGAGCTTGCATGTTCTCCCCATGTCTGCTTGGGTTTCCTCCAGGTGCTCCGGATTCCTCCCACAGTCCAAAGACATGCAGGTTAGGTGCATTGGCGATCCTAAATTGTTCCTAGTGTGTGCTTGGTGTGTGGGTGTGTGTGTGAGTGCCCTGCAGTGGGCTGGCGCCCTGCCAGGGGATTTGTTCCTGCCTTGTGGCCTGTGCTGGCTGGGATTGGCTCCAGCAGACCCCCATGACTTTGTGTTGGGATAATAGCGGGTTGGAAAATGACTGACTGACTGACTGACAAAACATTAGTAACTATCACAGACTCAAAAGGATTGGAAATGAAGTTAATTAAACAAAAGACATAAAAACTTATTTAACTTTTCTTTTTATACTGAAGAATGATCATACTGTAATGACCTGGGGTATGACAGATGGAGGAATGGAATTAGCTATGGTACGCTGCCTGACTCCAGCTCACTCCACTTATCCTGGGTCACAGGTGACCTATATGCTACTCTTTCCCTTACTCTATGAGCTGACATTCAAGACTAGCTGAAGGATAAACATCAGGGCTGAGGGACTCTAGAAGTAGGATGTCAGAAGTGCACTCTAAGTGCTGTGCCTTCACTGAGTTCAGAAAAAAGACTGTGGTTGATGGATGATGTTCTAAACAGCCAGTCATCCAGTGTCTATTAAAACAGCTTCAGTCAATCCAGATAGCAAGAATAACTCCAAACAGTTCCATTTATTATGTTTAGATCTGTCCCATTCTTGCTTTTTATCTAACTTATATTATGTGGTTTCTTTGTAGTTGGTAATCTCACAAAACAACTCCATACTGGAGCTCAGCAATACGGGAATTCCTTAGAGTACAAAACTACTGTTTCTCAGGAATCAGAAGAGCCAAATGAGTTGGTTTGGGCAAACAGTGAGTAGGCACCCTGGTAAACCCCAGAGAGATCATTCCAGGAAAACTAAGCACATACCAGCTCATGACTCCAGTCAGAATTTCATGTAATTTCCAGGTGGTGCTGGGAAATGCTGCTCAGGGCAGGATAATTGTTGCATACGATACGAGAGCGTACCAGTGCAGTTTTTCTCAGAAAGGCGTTTATTTCCGAACCACCAATCCCGCCAGACACTCAACCTCTAACCCCAAACACTTTACGGCCAACAAGAACACACTGTCGTAAAATGTACATATTGCAGACATAACAATAATATGGTCTGTTTAGTTTGGTAATTTACCACCGTGACCCACCTGGAAAATGAAATCAAAAATGAAGGGAAGGCTCATTTCAGACAGTTTTGTATGAAATGACATCTGATCAGAAACCAAGCACTTACAATTAAAGAAGTAACCCAAAGCCAGCATCAGGCAGCAAATTTTAGTGTGGATGCAGAAATGTTTTGGCTTATGCATCAGATTTTTTGCAACATTTTGATATAACTTCAGCTTGTCATCTGCAAAGCACAGCTCAAATAATTAGCATAAGCAGCCTGAGGAGGCCAGAAATACCCATCTATTTTTAACGGCAGACTAAAGATAATGACAAGTTTAAAACGTTGTCTTTATTGCATGAAAAAAAAAAACATGAACTAGAAACAACATTTTTAAGATTTGCTTTACTGCAGGCCTCTTCACATTCACGAGTTAAGTGCAACTTTGCGACATAAAGCTGGCCCTGCCATATAAACGGCATTTTTATACATATAACATTTTTATTCATCAGTTGGTGAAGTTTTTATTTGAATTCAGGCTTTAGGGCGATAGGCGGTTATCTCGCAGCACAGATGACGTTTTTATACCAAGAAACAGTCTTTTGTTTTCATTTTCGCTTTATTTTCGTGTTCTCTGACTGAGGAGTATTGCGTGTCTAAGCACATCAGTTCGTACTTTTTGGTTTCGTCCTCGGTTTCGAGCATTTTGTAATACTATGTGAGGATCAGCAGCACATTTAAAGTATTTGCATAAATATTTTTTATTTTATAAAATAATTTTCCACATACAGCTTACCATTTTATATATCGTATTTGCAGCGTAAAGTCATGGGACTCCTTCTGGTATCAGCCTTAAGTCCTGGTGTTTTCACCCTGCATGTCCATCCATCCATCCATTATCCAACCCGCTATACCCTAACTACAGGGTCACGGGGTCTGCTGGAGCCAATCCCAGCCAACACAGGGCTCAAGGCAGGAAGCAAACCCAGGCAGGACGCGCACACACACACACCAAGCACACACTAGGGACAATTTAGGATCGCCAATGAACCTAAACTGCATGTCTTTAGCCTGTGGGAGGAGACCGGAACACCCGGAGTGAACCCAGGTCTCCTTACTGTAAGGCAGCATCGCTACCACTGCGCCACCGTGCCGCCCCGACGTCCATAAGTACTTGTAAATTTCATTTTACACATTATTGTTGTCGTTTGAAATAATTATTTGAAAGTTTTTAAACGTTTTCGTGTTTACATTTTCTTTATTCCCGTGTCATGTGGCCATGTAAATAAAAAAATATCCTTCAGCGTGTTTAGGGTTACCACTTTTAATACAAAAAAATAAGGGACGCATACTGCAGCGGGTGCCACGGGACGCTTAATTTCATTCTCAAATACAGGACGATTCCGTATTTTAAAGAACGGGTGGCAACCCTAAGCGTGTTCTACCACTGCTATTTGCAAACTCATCCAGATTTGGCTTAACGCAAGAAAAGTTTTAGAGCAAAGGAGTTATAAATTCTGCTCCTGTCTTTGTAACGATTAGTTGCGATTTATTCGTTTATCTTTTATGTCTGTTGGTTATAGGGTGCCAAACATGCCATAAATCATATATTTTGTATGTAAACGATTGGTTCACATGTGAACACTATTAGTTTATGAATATTTCCTATCGGTTTGCGTACAGTACTGGTTTCAGTCATATGGACTGTGCGTTCAGAGTGCTGCTCGGCCTGCCAGATGTACGTTTTTGAGAAGTTCATTTCAAGGTAATTGCAGTAAATGTGGAGTGACAGGTCCCGGCGTTTTGTATCAAACGTTTCATCTCATCCATAGGGCGTGTGTGGCATGTGCCCAGACAACAGCCCATCAAAGACAATCGCAGTTCTTTTAGAATGAATCCGAATAGACGGGGTCTGCTGGAGCCAATCCCAGCCAACACACAAGGCAGGAACCAATCCTGGGCAGGGTGCCAACCCACCGCAGGACACACACAAACACACACTAGGGCCAATTCAGAATCGCCAATCCACCTAACCTGCATGTCTTTGGATTGTGGGAGGAAACCGGAGCGCCCGGAGGAAACCCACGCAGACACGGGGAGAACATGCAAACTCCACGCAGGGAGGACCCGGGAAGCGAACCCGGGTCTCCTAACTGCGAGGCAGCTGCGCCACCGTGCCGCCCTGGAGAACATGTCATGTTGCTAAACTTTTAACAATTTCCTTCAAAACACTGGTGTGACAGTTTGTCCATTTGTAAACTTCTTCATTTCTAGCAGTGTGATTCACTGTAATCTGGCAGTTTTTTTGTGGAATTGTTTTCATTCTTAGAAATTAAAAACAAGTGGGATGCAGTTTTCACCTTTCTTGTTTAAAGCACCTGCCCAAGAGTAATTGACCAAGAAAGCAGAACTTGGCAAACCGTGCAGCAAAAAAAGTTGTAAAGCAGGCACTGAAATTGCAATCATCAAAGACCTACTTTTATTATTACAGTAGTTCATTATTGTTAGGATTTCTTCTGTGCTCTGGAGTTTCATTTCCTCTGCTGCTAACTGACCTCAATTTAGATCACTTCACTACTGTATATTGTAATTTATCAGCATTAAAAACTGTAAATAATAAAATAATATCAAAGTACATAGACAAATGTTATATATAATAACACACATACAAGTTCGTTTTTAGTTTAACTATACTAGTTTAAATGTTTATAGCTCTTTGAGCCTGCTTAGAAGAGTGCAGTGAAACAGAATAAATTAATTCTTATAGACCTAATACTCCATTCATGCTCATACAGAATTGAAGCATGTAATAGATTTCTGAACGTTTCAAATGAAAGATTTATAATCAACACTAACTGCTACTCACTGAAATCTAAATAATCAAGGCAGACCTTGGTGTAATGGTTGAAGTGTGCTATCTATTGGAATGTATTTTGTAATATACATAGTAATAAAATGCATTCCAACAGATGGAGCATCAAAGATTGTTTTGTAAAAAATGCATTACTTCAAATTTTTGAGTTGTATCATCTGTTGGATTGTCTGAGACACAACAACTATATGGCAACATAAACACTTGCATGTTTATTATGGATATGACTTAAAAGAGGTTATGCAAAGCAGTATCATGGTTAGGTCTTTATACTGTATACAGTTAATTTTTAAAAAACGTTTTACTGAGCACTTATAACAAAATATCAAACCTGGCATTTTAAACATATTGACAAACATGCAAGTTTTTACAATGAAAATGCAACAGATATCAAAATCTGCCACCTTTTTATGTCATTACGATATGCCAAATTAACTAACATGAATATTAATTTCAGTTAGTTGGTTTATATTGGGAAGTGAACATTGCCAATCCATAAAAAAAATAATTAGATTGTAACCTGTGTGCCGTCCATCTCATTGTACTGCACTTGGAAAAATGCAGAATACTTATATTTCAGATTATTTCACTTGATTTCATGCCCTTGTCAATCAAAATATTTTATTATCACAGGCTTGAAAAAGTCTGAATTTGGCATACATTACTCTAACTTCGGATGTTCAGAATTGAATGGTTTACTTCATGAGTTAGAAGCACATAATAAACAACAGTTGAATCAATATTTGAAATATTAAAATGTGTGCTCCAATTTAAACGTTGTAATGTTTAAATACCCTTGACTGTAATAGAAATTTTTCATTGTTCACCCTCTGATAGTGGTCCACAGAGGGATAGATCTCTAGTAAAAGATCAAAAATTTAAAATAACACCATATTCGTAATCAGTCAGTCGGTCATTGCCCAACCCTGTATATCCTAACTAAAGGATCACGGGGGTCTGCTGGAGCAATCTCATAGGGCGCAAGAGAGGGACAAATCCCGGGCAGGGTGCCAGCCCACCGCAGGGCACACACACACACACACACACCACACACTACGGACAATTTAGAACCGCCAATGCACTTAACCTGCATGTTTTTGGACTGTGGGAGAAAACCGAGAACCCGGAGGAAACTCCTCGAGTTTAGAGGGTCAAAAATATGAAGGGATTCCAAAATGCTTGCCGTCACGTATAATAGACATAATTAAGGGGAGTCGAGCGGTATATTTTATTTGAACCAAAAAAACTGAAGTGATTTCAAAGCGTTTGTAGGTAACTTTAAAGAATACAAAAATATATTAGGCGAATCTGACAGAACCTGTTACTGTTATCATACATTTAGACGAAACATTTTCCTTCGGTGTTCTCGATGCCATTTTATTATTATGTTCAATCTGTATGATCTTAAAACATACCTAAAATATCTGGAAAGGCAGCAGATTCGGATAGGAATTGTGATCCCTTATAGACATGTCTAATATGTTGTTTCCTTTATGATATATACGGCAGTCAAAAATGGTAATCCTCAAAAATCATCTGTGCAGTGTGTGTTCGCCGCTCGTCCCAAATGAATCCCCCAAATGCAATCGACATACGCTTAATCTGCCCCCTCGCCCTGTGTTTCCATAGTTGCAGACTGCATTTAACTTGCCAATCAAGCCTTACTTTCCATTTATGGGTAGCCTAATCTCGTGGCATTGAGCATGAAGGTTCCGATCGTATATTGTTGTCACAGTTTCCGCAGGATAAGAGTGGAGGAAACGCCCTGGAGTGAGCAGGTGTCAGTGCAGAGCAGAAATAGCGGGCGAGCACGAGCGATGACGCATTGTCTTTAGTATATCAATCCATTTTTTTGTTTTGTTTAAGTAAACTCAAAAAAATGATATTTATTTGCATAGTTTGGAAATGTAGTGTTTACTGTATTGACATTATATATTTTAAAACTGAAAAAGCATTCGATCCAACCACTCCTCAAAAATGAGCAATCTTTAAATAATGACTGGGGTGCCCTAACGGCTTTAGAGTCCTGGCTTGGAATTTCATCTTTGGCTACTGTGTGCAGTGTTTGCTTGTTCCCTACATGGCTTATTGGGATTTTATCTGGTAACTCTGGTATCCCTTCCTCAATGCAAAAACAGGAAGACCGTTGATTCTCAACTGACCCTGCATGGTGTGGATGTAGGACTGCATCCTGTTTATTGTTCCTGTATAGAGACAAGTGTTTTTGGCCTCCATCTACCTACACCTGATTGTGAGTGTTTTGGAATGGATGGATGCATATGAAGTATATAATAAATAATAATTACAGTTAGGCTCCTTTTGCTGCCCTTTTATTTATTATATCACTACACTTTTTCTGGAACGGTTCAGCCTGGATTGTTTGTAAAAGTGTTTTTTTTTTTTAAAGAAAAAAGATAAAACATAAATTTCATATATTCATAAGCAAAATAGTTTTTTTTTAAAGCAAGCTATTTGTATTGGTATAAAAAAAGCATTATAATGTACTGTGTTGCTGCAACTGGGAAATCATTAGCAGTTTTATGAAATGGGTAGTTAGAATTCAATGACCAGTATACGTAAAGACAGTTTGTATCTAAAGGACTTAAGGCTACTGAAAAGTTGATCATAAAAGCAAATATTACTGTATATATAGCATGTTATGTATATTGTATGTGTTTATTTTTCATATTGTATTGACTTGACTCGATAATGTGAAAGGTCCTGTAATGTCCATATTTTTGAATTTTCACTGCTCATTTGTTACCAGTTGTGTATCTAGAGATTGAAAAGGCTACAAATAGACCTATGTGACTGTGAACGTGACACGCCTGCACTCTGTGTGACATTAACAAATACTTACTTTTGTTGTATCAGTTTGATGATTGGGTGAGGCTACCTGCAGATGGATTGGTACTTTATGGTGGGTTTGATTCTTGACTTGTACTCTACATGGCCAAAGGTTTGTGAACTCCATACCATCACACTTATATGAGCTTGTTGAACTTCCCATTCCAAAACCATGGGCATTAATATGGAGTTCTCCAACCCTTAGTTTTTGCAGCTATAAGAGCCTCCACTCTTTTGGGAAAGATTTCCTCAAAATCTTGGAGTGTGTGTGTAGGAATCTGAGCCCATTTAGTCAAATGAGCATTTATGAGGTCAAGTACTGTTGTTGGATGAGGGAACTTGGCTCACAATTGGCATTCCAAATTATCCCAAAGGTGTTCAGTTGGGCTGAAGTCAGGGCTTTGTCCAGGCCACTCAGGTTCCTTCACACCAAAGTTGTTCAGCCATGCTTTTATTAACCTGGCATTGTGCACAGGGGCACAGTAGTACAGTACTAGAACCGATCAGTGCCTTCTTCACACTGTTGTTTCAAAGTAAGAAGTGTAAAACTGTCTAAAATGCCTTTGTAAACTGTAGAATTAGCAGCACCCTTCACTGGAACCATGGGGCCTAGTCCAAATCCTGAAAAACAGCCCTAGAGCATTATCCCTCTTTCACCAAACATTACAATAGGCACTATGCAGTCCAGAAGGCAGGATCTTCCTGGCATGCACCAAACCCAGATTCATTCCTCAGTCTGCTAGATAGTGAAGTGTGATTCATCACTACAAAGGCCATGTTTCCACTGCACCAGAGTCCAATTGCAGTGTGTTTTATGCCACTCCAGCCAACTCCATGCGTACGAACATTTCCGCTTTTGTCCGTATGCCATGTTTTAGTGTTAATTCTAAGCACGGCGTTATGCATGAGGCTCCTGGTCTGTGATTTTGTATGGTCTGCCACTTTATGGCTCATCTGCCTTTGCTCCCAGACACTCCAGCTACATAGTTATAGGACTCACAGTTGACTGGACTAGATTTAGCAGACCATAAATTTCTTGTCCTGACTTGTGACAAGGGTAGCATCCTATAACAGTGCCAAGTTTAAAGTCACGGAGTTCTTAAGTATGACCCATTCTACTGCCAATGGTTATCAATGGAGACTCCATGGCTGTGTGTTTGATTTTATGCACCTATCAACAATGGTTGCAGTTTAAACGTCTTAACACAATCATTTGTTAAGGTGTTGACATACATTGGGCCATATAGTGTATCTAAAATAAGTTCTGGCCTGCAATACCCACACATGCATAAAATAGGTATAAAAAAGGATCAATTCATGCAGGGTTGCATTGTGTTTGGTGCTTCTGCATCACAGTTTCAGATGTACAGGCTCAAGTCCAGCACTGTCACTCACTGTAAGCAGGTTTCATATTCTTTCTGTGTTTTTAAAGGTTTTCTGTTTTTATTTCAAGTTTCATTAAAAATCCAAAGATGTAAGTGAAGTGGAGACTATAATTGCATAGGTGTGTCTAGGGTTTGTTCCAGCCTTGTTCCTGTTGCTAGCCCTGGCCCTTCATAATCATGCAACAGAAAAAGAAAGTTCAGACAATGTCAGGATGTATATTATGTTACTCTATTCTGTTCATTTCACACTTGAGTACTTCTACAGCAGATATTGAACTTGAACTTGCATGTTAAATTAATGTTCACAATGGTCTTCCCCCTAGGGCCCAAGACATTCTTTTTTGGTGGATTAGAGTCCCAAATTTATCTTGGTATGCATGAGTAGGCTCTGCAGTGAATTGGTTTCTCGTGTGTAGCTGTTTCCTGACTTATGTCCATTGCCACCAAGATAGACTGCTGCCCCCTGCGACCCAGAATTCAATTGAACAGGTTTGAGAATACAATGTGTGGTTGAGCTTTTACCACTGTGCTATGTGATAGACTGGACTGGACTGTTTGAATATTTAACCTTGTATTAAGACAAAATAGATCAAAATAGACAATAATATTGGATTAATAAGCAAAGAAATTCTAAACACTTTATTCTGGAGATTGTTTCTCATAAGTGACAACCATTAGACATTGCCCTTGTCTGTACCTCTTTTTTACAAAAGAGATCAAAATGCTTCTTTTGGGATTATAATGTCATAATATTGAAAAATGTGTATAAATGGGCAAGCAAACAGATGGTTTGATGGATAAGTGTAGAGGTGTCTAGCAGACTACATGAAGGTTAAGACAGGCTGCTGAAGATACAAACTTCATTTAGTAAAGTAACTTATCTGTTAGGCACACCATGGTGGGTCACAAAGCAAAAACAGAACAGCTCCATTTAACTTGCTGAATGGATCCTGTAGGGTCATATTGAAAAAAACTGTATTATAATTGTAAATAAATAAAAAGGAAAAAAGAAAATGGACAATTGAAAAAAAACATGTAAATGTAACTAAAATATATTTGGTGTACATTTTTGTTAATTTAATAATACCTCTCTTAAGGAGAATTGATTAGTGCAGACTGTATTTTTTTGTTTTTCATTATTAAAGGAGTGGAAATTAAATTTAGTATGTGAAAATAGATGTTTACTGAGATTAGTTATAAATGTTTGTTATTGAAGCTTCTGTCATTTGATTTTTGATTTGATATACTTACTTAATTTCCAAGTAAAATTTAATTTTTGCATGACCTTTGGGGGTCAGAGCACAGGGTCAGCCATTGTACAGCACCCTAGAACAATTGTCAAGTTAAAGGCCTCAAGTTACAGCAGAGTAGGTTCCCTTCTGGCAGCAATAGGTTTTGAACCAGCAATCTTCCAGATGATAATCCTTAGCCACTCTGTTATCCACCTTAATAAAGGTGTGTCTGTGTGTCACAAACATTGACACTGCTTTTACAAATTTCATACCAAATGGCCTATAACAGAGACATATGCATTGCATGGTGCACTGCAGACATTAACACTGAGATCAACTTTGACTACTTAGATTTCAGCCTGTCTTAGATGGGTAGCACAGCTAGTGTTTATAGAAAATGTCTTTAAATGTCACAGAAATCGTGTGGGTATTGCCATATACCAGTGGAGAAGGTTGGCGGCTTTCAGGTTTTTTAGGTTGCAGGGCTCTAATTCCCAGGATAAGATTCTCAACACTGGTGCTACAATAACGGAAAGATATAAGTGACTTCTTCCTGTAGCTGCTGAATGATGTACATTTTGCAGATTTTATAAATTGCCCCTTATACCGTATTGCTTTTCTCTGTTATGTGTTGTAATGTTGAAATGAGGTGCATGTTGAGGAGAATGCTGTGTTTTTATGGTTAGCCTTCTATGTATGTGTGTGTGTGTGTACCAGTCATATATATTTTTTACCTTTTTATCATGATACCATTGAATTTATTTAAAAATACAGCCAAGACATTGCTAGTGATGCTAATGGCTCTTACTGCTTGAAATGACTGATTGTTCAGTTTATTAATCTTGTATGATGGTGAAGACACATTTTTAGCAGCCATTCCTTCACTGTCATAATGGTCAACTCCCTTGTAGTTGCATTAGTACCACTGAAACCTGTTATTCCATTCTCAAGAAAAATGTCTGTCTGTTGTTTTTTGCAGAGTGAAGGTTATTCCATGTAAGAAACTGCCACATAACTGGAAGACTTCATACAAGTGTGACTAGTACTATCTAACAACAAATCTTTTCATTCTCATGAATACGACTCTTCATTGGCAAGAAACACTACTTTTCCCTGATGGCAACACGAATTAGACGATCTACAAGTCTTCGAGTTAAAGTTTAAATCCAAACAATATATTCAATCTGTTTTCGCTGTTCCATTATTTCACTGAGTAATAATTTCCATTTGTTTGTGCTAATGCGATGTTTACTAATTTTTTCAGACTTTAGGATTTTCGTACTTTCATTATCTCTAACCTGTTCTGCATGTATATCACGCCAACGTTTTTGAATTCTTTACTATGATATACTTAGTCATCTACTCTTAGTCTTTTGTTTCTGGCCCCCGGGCATAGTTAAATCTCTTGGCACAAAGTCTTGTCTTGCAGGGATGTGAAAGTGTCTCTCTGAGAAAGTCACGTCTTGTCTCTCTTCCCAAGAATTTTTTATTATAATAGGGAGATAGTATTTGGAAATATGTGCCTTAATCTAAAGAAATATTTGATATTTTAGAATATTTTTATCATAAAGCAAGCACAAGACTCACAAGGAGTGAGTGGCTGCTTAAATATCCATAACTAACAAATTACAACCCGTTACAAATATCACATATTATATGCTTCCATACTGTGCACTGTCCTATGAAATACAACCAGAGATGTGGAGGCTGCTGGAGACAACTTCCCTATTCTCTGGTAAACTAAATCATAACAAATTATTGTTTGGATTTTACAGAACCCAGTGCTCGGTGTGGTGTGCTTTACTAAGATCAAAGAGTAAGAAGAATTGATTTCAGTCCAAGATTTCAATATTTATGCAACACTGTGTTAAAAAAGTACAAATTCTACCAGTTGTTTATCTTACCCTCAGCTGGTTCACCACCTGTGCAACTCGGTAGTTCACAGCTAATTGGAGGATCAGCCTCAAGAACTGTGAACCCAGACATGTCCAATATCCTAGCTGGTTAAAGTGGCAAGCTCAGTGGTTCACAACTACATCCGTAAGGACTGTAACATCACCCACCCTGACTGTGACTCTCCAAGGAACAGATCTAGATGCATGTAATGCTTTGATTCCTCTGTAAGCAGGATGGGAGTTAACTGACTGGAAAACTGGACTTGTCGTCCCTATCTGGAAAGGAAAGGGTGATCACCTGGATTGCAGCAACTACACGGGGATAAATTTGCTCTCATGCTGGGTTAGGTACTTGCTAGGGTCATTGTCAATATGATCCATTATCACTTGCTTACCTACCAGCGACCGGAGCACTCTGGTTTTATGCCTAAGAGGTCTACCATCAACCACATCCTGGCGATGAGGGTTCTTATAAAGTGCAAATGTGAATATCAGCAGAGGTTTTTTGCAGCCTTTATCAGTTTTGTAAAGTGTTCAATTCAGATTATCATGCTGCCCTGTGAGACACCCTGAGATTTTCCAGGATCCCCTCAAGGTTGCTGGATGTCATGGCCGGTCTGTACACTGGTACTGTAAGTGCTGTGCAGAGTGGAGGTAGAGCATCTGTGTTTTTCCCAGTTGATTCTGGGGTTCATCAGGGGTGTGTTCTTGCTCCTACCTTGTTCATTGCTTGCATGGACTGGGTGTTGAGCACCGTCATGAGATCCAGCAGCTGTGGGATATCTGTTGGTGAAGAAAGATTCACTGATCTTGACTTTGCCAATAATGCTGTGATCTTCATGGAGTCAATAGAGGCTCTGATCGGGGCTCTCGAGAGACTGAGTGAGGAGTGTGAGTATTTTGGCTTGTGAGTGTCCTAGATAAGAACCAAGATTCAGTCTTTTAATGACCGCTTGGGCATAACCATCAGGAGTGTGTCTATCTGCAGAGAGTGTCGACCTTGTCAAAAGGTTTACTTAGCCCAGCACTGACATTCATGTCTCTGATGAATTTTCCTATGTAGTTGGTAGGTGGATTGGAGAGCATGGGGGATCATGAGGTCGCTGAATAGTGTTGTGTGGTGCTCCCAATATCTTTGCAAAAGGACAATGGTCCACTCTTTAGAGTCCTGGTGTGTCCTGTTTGAAAGATGGTTGCGAGACATGGACGTTAGCCAGTGACCTGAGACGAAGAGTAGACTCCTTTGGTACTTACTGTGTCTCTTCAGAGAATCCTTACCTGCATTGTGAGGGAGTGTCAGTTATGGCACTATGGCACCTGAGGGTGATCCGACTTTCAGGATCCTCATTGTTGAGGACCTGATTAGCTGGACCAGGCCAAGGGGACGCCCATGTAGCATGTCTGCCTGAGGGATTGTCAATGAGGACTTCAAGCTGTTTTGTCGTGTGGTGGGTGCAGCAACATGCTGTATCAATGCATGCTCCCCAACCTAACCTGACCTGGTTTATCTTAAACTCTGACGTACTGTATGTAACTAACTGCATGTAATGTTCAAACTGCTGCATTGCAACCCCCTAAGTTTAGGTTGAAATTCAGGTCTGAACATTGTTTGCATGGAGTTTGCATTTTCTCTTCATGTCTATGTGTGTGTGTTTAATTTAATTGCTACTCCAATTTTCCTTCTACTTTCTGAACATTTGCTGGTTGAGTTCACTACCCACTCTAAGGTGAAATGTTGGTACAGTATTCAATGATTTGAGGACACTGTCATTTAAACCACCAGGTTGCTGGTTCATCCACCATCCTCCAACTCATTGTGTGTAACCATAAACTGCCTGTACTCTAGATGTAGAAGAAAAGTATCAATTTATACATTCAAGTGTATTATAGTTAAGTACTTGTGAAATGAAGGCTACTATAGAAAGATGCCATGTACAGTAAAGGATGATTTTTACAGCAGCCTAGCTGGTAATAGTTTACATACAATATGTTTATATGCATACTTGGCCTATCCCTTTCATTCACAACATCGGTGTAGGTAATATAGGAGACAGTGATGGAAGGTTAATCTTGATGTTTGTCTCTTTCTAGTGATGAGATGACTAACCACTCACTTTGTCATTTTCCTGGTGAGGTATTTCTGTCCCAACTTTGTCCTGGCTTGCTTTCATGTGCAATTTGGAATGAACAAATTATCCCCTCTGTTGCCTTAATTTTTTCTTGGCCTAGACTAGTAGCATTGTGAACCATGGTTTGTGTACTGCCTCAGGCGAGGAAGTTTCCAGCTGGAATTACTCTTTGCCATGGTTCCATGTGAATAATTTACACCACAGCCCCTGGTGTGTTGTCATCTGTTTTTGGCTTATTGTTAATTCTGTTTTAGGTCAGTGGCCCTGTAGTATGCAACTTGCTACCATCTGGACCATGTGAGGTCCTAACTTGCAACTTTCCATCTGTGGTGCTAGGAAGCAAAGAATTAAGTAGCATTTACTAAATTCAACTCAAAATATAATGACACATTAATCCACACGCACTCAATTCGACGTTGAAATAGTCAGAGCTGATGTCAGTAAGAGAGAAAGTGAAGCACCCAAAGATGGCATAAGTATCCCCTCAGTATTTAACAAAATAATGAATAATGTCTTTCAGCAACTTGAATTGAATTTTAAGGGAATTTTTATATGATGAACGGTTACTTATTAGGTATACCTGCCTAGCAGAGAGTTGGCCTTAGCTTATCTTTAGAGCTGACTTAACACATCAGATTATGAATACAGCAAGGTGTTGAAAATACAGCACAGAAATGCTCACCCATGGCGACTCTGATAGGTTTTTCAAATTGAAATCCCATAGATTCTTGATTGGATTAAAATCTGGACACTGACAGTCTATAGCTGATAATTAGTTATCTGAATGTTTATGGGAAACATGGTGGTTGTCAGATTTCATAGCTGGCATAGTACATTTCAAGGAGCTTCTGCCATTTATTTATTTACTAGCAAAATACCTGCGCTTCGCAGCGGAGCAGTAGTGTGTTAAAGAAGTTATGACAAAGAAAAGGAAACATTTTCAAAAGAACGTAACATGATTGTCAATGTAATGGCGGCCGACAGTGGCTTCATACCACCAAATTAAGTACCAAATTTCAACCTTCTACCTACACAGGAATTTGGAGAATTAGTGACGTTGGAAAGTTCAATATGGCGGCTGACAATGGCGTCATACCACCGAAATAAGTACGTACATTGGTTTCGGTTAGCGCTGGGAAGCCGCCGACCAAATTTCGTGAAGATGGGGCCATAAATAAGAAAGTTCAACATGGCGGACGTTGTTGACCATTATGACCGTTACGCGTAGAAGTTTGAAATGAAACCTGCTTAACTTTTGTAAGTAAACTGTAAGGAATGAGCCTGCCAAATTTCAGCCTTCTACCTACACGGGACGTTGGAAAGTTCAATATGGCGGCTGACAGTGGCATCATACTACCGAAATAATTATGTACATTGGTTTCGGTTAGCGCAGGGAAGTCGCCTACCAAATTTCGTGAAGATGGGGTCAGCCTTCTACCTACACGGGAAGTTGGAGAATTAGTGACGTTGGAAAGTTCAATATGGTGGCCGATAGTGGCGTCATACCATCGAAATAAGTACGTACATCGGTTTTGGTTAGTGCAGGGAAGCCGCTTACCAAATTTCGTGAAGATGGGGCCATAAATAAGAAAGTTCAACATGGCGGACGTTGTCGACCGTTATCGACCATTATGACCGTTACGTGTTGAATTTCGAAATGAAACCTGCTTAACTTTTGTAAGTAAGCTGTAAGGAATAAGTCTGCCAAATTTCACCCTTCTACCTACACAGGACGTTGGAGAATTAGTGATGAGTCAGTGAGGGCTTTGCCTTTTATTAGTATAGATTTTTTTTTTTTTCACTTAGCATTCTGGGGCTAGTGATTTTGCATTGTTGGTGAGACCCATAATGATGTTATTGAGGCATATCCATGTGTGGATGGGCATGGACATTCTGTTTGTGTGTGGTGTCACATAATAATAATAATAATAATAATAATAATAATAATTACATTTAAAGGGCTTTACATAGACAGAAGGAAACCAATTCAACCACCACGAATGTGTAGAACTCACCTGGATGATGCAATTGCAGTCATTATTGTTCCAGTATACTCCCCACAGATTAATTACTAGGTGGTGAAGAGGGTAAAGAGACAGTTAGGCAGTAAGGGACTGAGGATGATTATTAACCCAGAATGTCGGGACATCAGGAAAAACCCTACTGTTTTTGGAAGATGTCCAGAGATCTCTTATGACCACAGAGAGTCAGGATTTGGTTTTACTTATCATTTGAAGGATGGCACCAATATTTACAGCATAGTGTCCCTGTCACTGTACTGGGGCATTGGGATCTACACACAAACCATAGGGTGAGCGCCCCCTAATGGTGTCACCATAACACCTCTTTCAGTAGCAACCTAAGCTTTTCCTAGATAGTCTTCCATCCAAGTACTGGCTAGACACAAACATGACCTGCACTTTTTATAAACTTAATATTTCTTATTAATAATTTTTTGTTGTCCATGTCTGTTTTTGATTCTCTCTTTGTTTGTTAAAATAGTTAGATGTCAAAGCTATCCATGCTGAGCTTTCAGAGTCATAGTATGGAATTACTGTTTTATATTTGTTTTTCAGGAAAGGTCCAGTTAATTTTTATTTCATCATGTGCTGTTGCTTCCTTTCTGATCTCCCTTCGCTGCCTAAATTCAGGTGATTTGGCAGCCTGTTTTGTGTAGACAGAAAGTTTATTTTATTAGTTCATGATTAATGGTGGGCGGCACAGTGGCACAGTGGTAGCGCTGCTGCCTCACAGTAAGGAGACCTGGGCTTGCTTCCCGGGTCCTCCCTGCATGGAGTTTGCATGTTCTCCCCATGTCTGCGTGGGTTTCCTCCGGGTGCTCTGGTTTCCTCCCAGAGTCCAAAGACATGCAGGTTAGGTGCATTGGCGATTCTAAATTGTCCCTAGTCTGTGCTTGGTGTGTGTGTGTGTGTGTATGTGCCCTGCAGTGGGCTGGCACCTTGCCCGGAATTTGTTCCTGCCTTGCACCCTGTGTTGGCTGGGATTGGCTCCAGCAGACTCCTGTGACCCTGTAGTTAGGATATAGCGGGTTGGACGATGACTGATTGATTGATGGTTGTGGTGGTCTAAATTACAGTAAGATAAGAATAATAACGATAACAATAATAAAGCCCTGACCAGATTTTCTTTTAGGTGTTTACTGAAAAATGCTGTTCATTTTAATGTCATTTAGATCTCTAGTTACTCTTCAAGTGTATAGATTTCAATTGGCAAAAGAACTGAAACATTAAGCATTAAAATATAAGTATACTTAAAAAGCCTTATTTTTTGCAGTATTGTTAAGATAGAGAAAGCATGTCTTGGAAATGAGATAAGTAAAGGTTAAATCTGTACAAAAGGTACCACCTAAATCCATTGCATTTTACAATAAATAGTTGGCACTATATTTTCTATATCTAACAGAATGACTTATTTTAAGTAAAACCTACTTGTGTTGAAATTGCTACATTTTCATTGTGTATGGCTTTGCCAGGATGTGCGTTATTCAGTATTTGAATGGCATGCATGAGCATATTATGCTGTTCTTTAAATAATGATCTTGGCAAAAGACACAGAGGCACAGACTGAATCTATACCATGTGTAACTGGCTATGGTGTGCCCTCTGTATGTCCAGTGAAGAAAAAATCTACAGCAGGTAAAAGCCATTTAAATTCATTTAATATGAGAGACACTTCATGTTAAGTTGACAGCACTGATGTGGCCATCACAACAGCATATGCACATGATACTACTAATTAAGTGTTGTTAGTATTCAGTGATTTTTCAGATCTGTAGTAGATATGTACTGTTGCTTTCCAAATGTAGTGTGAATTAAACCACATACTACATAACTAATTACAATTGTCTTTCAAACAGAATCATTACCATTGACATCATTTTCTACAATTTGTATGAGCCTCAGGACTTCAAGGAGAAGTGAGTTGATAAACATACCTAGCCTCAGATTTTCAAAAACCGGTACTTGTGTACTAAACAGACGGCAGTTAAAGAATGTTCTTCTTTTATGTTGGGTTGGAATTTGTCTTAATTCTCTTTCAGGTTCAACTATAGTGCTACATATTCATCCTAAAATGGTTACAAAGTGGTCTGCTCCTGATTAAACATATTCTTGTGGTGGGTTTCATGGCGGAGGTTTCACTGCCATCCGTTTAGTACACAAGTACCCAAAAACCATCTGACTTTACCAGCAACATTAGTTCCTTGTGAATCCATCTTGTCAAGGGCTGGGGAGGGATCAATAAATAAGAAGTCAACCGACCTGCAGCACAGCACAATCAATGAAACACTAAGCTGTTTTCCTTTCTGCATTCTTAACTTATCTTCCAGTTACACAATCCCAGTGACTGGCACATATAATGTTTACCCTGTCCCTTACCAGTCATGCTGCCCAAAGCTGCCACCTGCTCTCTCTTGTTACCAAACATCAGTACTGCATTTCATTCAAGGCTTTATCATCCTTTCTGTCACAAATAAACAAAATAAACATTTTCTTTACATGTTTGGTAATAATAATTATAATAAAGTGGTAATAATGAGAAAAATCACAAGATGGTAATACCAATTAGAAGGGGCGAGGAAGCGTCTTATCTAAAATTACTTGGGCTCTTGATTGTTGCCTCTCAGTCTTCTGTAGCCCCACTGATATGCATGATACTGTGACCACATGCAATGGAAAAATACTAACAATGTACACCATTATAAGTGTAATAAATCTACTGTATACAAAAACATGATATTGTGAAACAGAATTCTACAAAGCATGACATTTCGGAGAAATTATCTACAAAACACACAAAAAATACTATAAGCTTTGTTACTTTTATGTTTATTGCCACCAAATGTTACATATCTACATGAGCAATTAACATGGGTAATATGTTAAAAAATAGTTTAAATTAAAATAAAACAGTGCCAAAATACAGTACAATAATAAGCTTTTAGGACACATCAAAAAAGCTCATGAACTGTCATTTAGGACAGAATGCATTGTTAACAGTACACATTCTCTGTTATTGAGATGATGTCATGTAAAAAATGACAGCATGGCCGACAAAAATTCACAACCTCCTTGATTTTTGATCATATGTTTAATTGTCAATATTATAGAAATGAAGTCATTATAAGAAAATGACAAGTCGTTACAATCTTTTCAATAAAAGATTCCTTTTGAATGTCTACATGTACATCTTAAGAGAAGGAACCTCAATGAAAGAGGACCTGTAAGTAGTGATAAATAAAGAATAATACATGCAGAATAATTGGCTAAATTTAAAAATCATAGCCATGATACAATCACAAATTGTCAGCAACTATCAGGAATGTTGTTTCAGTCTGTCACTGAACTATATCAACTGAGTATGTTATCTCTCTATTATAAAAAAAAATCTTGTGACAAGACATGATCTTTTAAAGAGAGACAAAGAGACACTTTCACGTCCCGTGAGACAGACAAGTCACATCACACTTACAACCTTTGGAAAGAAGTCCAGTGAAACACATGCAGAGCAGGTTAGAGATAATGGAAGCCGGAAAATTCGAAAGTTTCAAGAAAATGAGAGTAAAGATCGTATTAGCGAAGACAATTGAAAAATATTACTCGGTGAAATAACAGAACAGCGAAAAGAGATCGCATCGTGTCTGAGGATGTCTGGGGGACAAGAGAGACAAGGCTCAAAAGGACAGGCACTGTACAGGCTTTTAAATGTTCGAAGCTCTGCACAAAATGCAGATCACGCGGCATAGTAGCAGCAGCAAACCAGCAGCTGATTGAGCAAAGAGGAAGTAAAAAAATGTATTTGTTCCACATTGTATCACAGTTTAAGAGGGGTTTTGGAGGAGCGGCTGCATCTCCTTGGGATGTGTTCAGCCCCCCTCTTCACAATGGCGTGTGAAACTGCAGGTGGGGGGAGAGGTTGGCGAGTGTAGCAAGCAGGGGGCGAAGTCTTAAAACAAATTACAAAATATCATTAGAGGGATGGGTGTCAAATCCTTGGTAACCTTGCAACAATTTACAGCACAGTGGCTCTGAATGTGTTGAGGCTTCACAAAGAGTCAATTTCTCTATGAATACATACGCTTTGACCTTGAATCCCTACATCTGTTTCATCCTATAGCTAGACAGAGAAAGAAAGAGAGGTTAGAGAGCACCTTATTTGTCCTCGGGGAAATTTTGATTTTTACAGAAGCTCAATGATAAACAACAATCCCCTCTCAAATACATAACCAAAATGAATAAAATAGTATGTCACCGCCAAAGTTTCAAAACGTAGTGTCAAGATGTATTTCCACTACGCATGTCATATTATTGTTTCAAAACCTCATTCATAGAACTTTGTTTGAACTGCACATGTCAGCTTAGAGATTCTAACTATGCTCAGGAATTCATTTAAACTGTTAGTGTCAGCTCGGCATTTCAATTCCTCATTCACCAAACTTCATTAGAAGTCTGCATGTGAGCTTAGTGATTTGAACTGTGCTCAGGTTTCATTAGAATTGTACATGTCATTTTGTGGTTTCAAATCCTTATTCATTGATCTTCATTTGAACTACACATGTAACCACCAGGTTTCAAAAACTCGACAGGCAGAATGAATCTTTGTGGATCATCAATACATTTAAAATGATTGTGCCCAGATTACTTAGTGGTGATAAATAAAACTATACATTCTACATTACACATGCTTACTAGTAGAATGCATAAGTAATGTGAAACATGACATCTCACTCACCATAATATTTAGTCTCTTTTCATAAACATTCCCCTTTTGCCTCTGTTACTATATTATTAGTATAATTGATAAAGATTTGTCAAAGGCAAATGTGTGTCTTGTTTCTTGTGTATAACAAAACTAGAGATTTGATAATACTAGTAATGGGTAGATTATGAGATTGGGGGATTAAAATATTATACAGTATATTAAATGAATTGTGCTTATTTTGATTGACAAGAGACAGCGAACACATTAAATGTGTTAGTGACTGGGATTGTGCTTATGTAACTTGAAGACTGGATATAATAGATATAGATAGGAAAAGTATAATTTTTATTATTTAAGCATACTAAGTGGGTCTGCCCACTGCTTCGCTCGCCCTCTCCCGGGTTTGGTTTACCGGATAAACAATTTAAAGAGATTGTTATTTTCATGGGAATTGTTACATATGCATTATTTTCACTTTTGCTTTAAAACTTTTGTTAAAACAATACTTGACCTTTATTTCCTGCCCGGGGTGTGGTTAAATCTCTTTCTCGCTGGACGTATAACACTGCTCTCGTTGTGAAAGGGGGGAGCCGAACGCATGCTAAAGAGATGCGGACGGATCAGCTGCTGGCTTTGTTCTCCTGCTGCCGAGGTGCATGTTCTGCTTGTCGTTCTGCGCGTTGATCATTTAAAAGCCTGTACAGCAGCTGTCCTTCTGTCTCACTGCCTTGTCTCACGTGAAATTAAAGTGTCTTCCGCGGAACGTCAAATTGTCTTCCGAGAAGATCAAGTCTCGTCTCCCTGCCAAGATTTTTGTTTTATAATAGTGAGATAGTTTATTGTGCTATGGTGTGGCTAAGATGACTTTGTTTCTGATCACCTATGTGGACCATGAAAGAATGTGTTCATAAGGGAGGGATGTTGCTGGAAAAGTTGGATGATTTTTTTAAAGCAGGTTCAGATGTGTTTATCCCGTTGGTCTTTGATGCTTCATCACTGGAGTGGATCTTCATGCTGACCTCCATAGGATTTGCTTTTCCCTACAGTGGTGTCTACAGGGCCTGCTCTTGGATGTCCATGGCACTGTCTCTGTTTGAATGACAGCTGTAATTAGTTATGCAGCATGGGCTCTTATTCACATTACACTTTACAAACAATATAGAAGATATCAGCTCCAGAGTGTAAATCACTGAATACTAATAATGCTTGCTTTGGAGAGTCCTATGTATGTGTTAGTGTGCTGATGATTGCATCTGCTCCATGTTTTTCTGCCTTTCTGACAAGGTCCAGGTTGCCATGTTTGAGTTTTGGGTTCAGCAGAGTGCGCAAAGCTAGCGTCAAAATAAATCTGGCCTGATCTGACACAGATGGTTTGTTATCACTCTTTCCAATGACAGGATTCATGTTCCTCAAGTGGCGATGAATAGAATATGGGTTATAGTAAACAAATACACGAGCTGTCTTCCACAAATTATTCATTGCATTTTAGGCAATTCTAAATGACTCCAGAACAGAGACGTCTCTTATGCAGCTTTTCTCTTTCTTGTATCTTTCAAAATTATTTGTCAATTTATGTTATAAATAAATGACATCTGATTAGACGCAAGATTGTTTCCAGGAGTTGAACACGTCTCATTACAAGCAGAATATGAAAGAAAAAACACCTTAATTTTGATCCTCCATGCACTAGATGGCAGTAGTGTGCTTTGCGATGTTCTTCTTTGCTATCGGGGTGTGGTATTTTGGACGGTGACTTGAATTGCAGTGAACATCAGTATGGAGAATATTTGCTGGTTTTTAGTAATTCCTCTCCTTTCAGGTAAGGGTAAATATACATAAGAGACCGTATACGTAACGTGTAGTTAAGACCCACAAGTTTGGGGAAAAAAAAACGTATTTCTTAATCAAGAGTAGAAACCTGTTAACTGCACCGTTTCCTCGCGTACGCGCTGCTGAAGCACCCGAAAACTAGACAGCCTATCAGAAAAACGTCGATGTCTAGTCGTGTGAGACATTTTTCAGATATAACTTGAATCCCACCCTCGATTTTTTTTATACACCAAGATATCTGATGAAATTGCGGAATACAAATTAATTGTTGTAAGCTGGTCAAGAGCGTACTGAAATGATTAACGTTGTGTCGTTTTCATGGTGGCCTCTGGGGTTTCTGCTTCTAACCACTATGCGGCGAAGGTACGGGTCGATCGATGTGTTTATTTGGAAGAGGTTATCTAACTCGGATTTCCTCATTTTCTGACTGATATGACAGAAGAAATAAGTGATGGAGGTTTTGTTTCTCCACACTTTGTAAGGCAAAAGTTTATGAAAATAGTTCGTTTTAAAGCACTAGATTCGTAATGTGAAGTTTGTGCAGGCTCCGAAGTGAGTAACTTTTAGAGTCGCTTCTAACACATTTTAGTGGTGTGGTTGGTCTCCCAAAAATACTGTAAAAAGTTGTAAATGGAGTGAATTCTTTACTAGTAACTTGATGCGCACTGTAACGAACTACTCAAGGATAATTTGTGTTTAAATGTAAAGAAGACAGTGCCAGCTATGGACTCCAAAAGGCGAGCCAGCCCGGAAGTTAATCCACTTTCACTTTCTAATGTGTACATTAGACTAACATGTGGCGCTAGAGGTAATCGAACATGAACGGTAAATTGCTAAGGCCTGATAGGAAAGTACTAAGATTTTCCCAAATATTTGGCCTCTTCATTCATTAAGGCCTATTAAATTACATTTGGTTGTCTCGGCCATCTGTCATTCTTCATTTGTACACGAATCCGCCCCTCTTTAACGTTTTCGGTTTTAAGCGTATGCTTTACCTGCCTTGGGAATCCTGAGGCCCATAAGCCTTTTCGTGTTGACCGTTCGCAGATATACAACAGTACAAGAAAAAGTTGCTAAGAATTAAATCGCGAAGCGACTGATTTTATTTAAGATGCTCCGAATTCCGCATCCTATATGGAGTCTACTGTAGATGTGGTACTTGATCAGAAAGCAGCAGTCGCCAGTACCCACCCTTTTAAGTTTTATTGGGTAAAAATAGTAGTTTATGTTTTAAGATGTATTTAATGTTGGGCACGGTGTCACTGAAATATAAGAAATATTTAACTTGTATATAGAAATATGCAACAAAAATATATCATTACACATTTAATTATTAATACCGACATATCATTTTGTTCTTTACATTTTACACTACCTTTTTTTGAGTTTAATTTTGTGTGAATATTCTTACATAAGTGTTAATCAGCCTATAGTTTGTGGCACCAGATCCTAGAAAGTGGATTTAAGCTAACTCTGAGATGTCATACCTGTTGTCTAGGGACATAGATCCAGTTCCCTGGCTGTGAAATGTGTACATTTCTGGGAACATTGTTAAAAGGAGCCATTTAAGAAAATGAATGTGTTCAGTGACAAACTGGATTAGTTTCTGATCTTCGCTTATAACATTGCAGCATATATTACCTTTAATGTGATGTTACTGTTTTGCAGAGTGGTTTGTCACAGTGAAGTGACCTGTTATGCACAAAACCACACTTTGTTGTTTTGAAATGTTTCTTGTTGTGTGCAATTACCAGGGTCAAATACACACTGTTTTGTTAAATTTAACTTGGTTGTGATTTCCCCTGTTGTGCATACTAGTTTAAAATTGTTCCAATAGAGACTACTAATGATTATAAAAGAATAACTTCTTCTTTCAGCTGCTCCGTTAGGGGTTGTCACAGTGGTCATCCTCTTCCATATCTTTCTGTCCTCTGCTTCTTGTTCTGTTACACCCATCACCTGCATGTCCTCTCTCACCACATCCATAAACCTTCTCTTAGGCCTTCCTCTTCTCCACTTCCCAGACAGCTCTATCCTTAACGTCCTTCTCCCAATATATCCAGCATCTCTCCTCTGCACATGTCCAAACCAACGCCATGTCACCTCTGACTGTCTCCCAACCGCCCAACTTGAGCTGACACTCTAATGTCCTCATTTCTAATCCTATCCATTCTCGTCACACCTAGTGCAAAATTTAGCATCTTTAACTCTGCCACCTCCAGCTCTGTCTCCTGCTTTCTGATCAGTGCCACCGTTCCAACCCCTATAACATAGCTGTTTTGAGTAAGTCAGAAAAGTGCTATGCAAATGTAATTAATTACTAGATATAGTTATTAAACTAATTTTCTCCTACTTTTCCTCTTTTTCAGTGTCAGCAAAATGTAACAGAAGGTGCCTTTAATAATTTTCTAGTTATGCCTCATTATTTTCAGCGTGCCTATTTATAGTGCCTTTCTTATGCTCAAATATGTCTCAAGTGAGTATAGAACTGGACCGTGTGTGATGATGTTTGTTAACCAATGTATCTAAACAATTGCTCACACAGAAAAGGCTCTTTAAAATGGTAATTGTAAAGCCTTTATAATAATAAAAAGGAAAATCACAAAACTTTTATTTTTATATTGCCATTAATGAGAAAGAAGACCAGCTTTTGCTGGATTTGATTAGTAGTGCTGCTGCCTTGCAGTTAGGAGATTTGGGTTTGCTTCCGGGTCCTCCCTGCGTAGTTTACATGTTTTCCCCATGTCTGCGTGGGTTTCCTCCCAAAGTCCAAAGATATGCAGGTTAGGTGGATTGGCGATTCTAAATTGGCCCTAGTGTGTGGGTGTGTTTGTGTGTGTGTCCTGTGGTGGGTTGGCACCCTGCCGGGATTGGTTCCTGTTTTGTGCCCTGTGTTGGCTGGGATTGGCTCCAGCAGACCCCATGTGTTTGGATTCAGCGGGTTGGAAAATGGATGGATGGATGAATAATCTCAAAATCAGTTTAAGTCCATTTTCCCCACCCTAGTGTCCATTACTAGCAAATTTAACTTTGGCTTGAAATCCAAAATTTATTTCTATCCTTTCTCCAGCACCTTTAGTACAGACACAGCCACGCCTTTCCAGACCTTGAAAAATCTGATATGCCAACAGTTGAGGCAAGTCTGTAATATCTATTGACTTGTGCAAATGTAGGACTTGAATTCTCCTACAAGGTAATGAAACTGGCCATTGCTAATTACTGAAATTGTTCTAGAAACTATTATTTGAGTCAGCAATTTTACATATCTTACTTGTATACTTTACCTCCATGAATAATTTCTGTAATTTGACCTGCAATTGTGAAAACAAGCTTTTCTCCAATCATGTATGGTTGTTTTAACTTTTGCAATTAAATCTGATGCTTCCTAAGATGTAAGTAAGTTCTTTTCATGAGAGATGAAATATTTTTCAAAAACCTGTCTGGCTTCATACTTCACCAAAGATTTGCTAAAATTGGCAGACTGATTGCTACCCATCATGATAACAGATTTAAAGTAAATTCATATTGCAAAAGGGGTTAATCATCTTTTCTTTTAACCACCAGGTGTAATTTAACTTGTTTTCTTGTTTATTTTTTTCTACTTCTTTGTAAACTCCTATTTAGCCATTTGTCCATAATTTAAAATTACATTTATTTTAAAATATACATAAAGATATACAGTAGTTATATTCTGTTTTAGGTAATGTATTAATGTATTAAGCTGAGTTTGCAACGAAATTTGGGGCATACTGTATTTAGGGTTTAAACTATAAAAATAGGCATTTAAAAGGCATTTTTAACCACATCACAATTGGGTGCTCTAGGAACATAACCCTGTGAATTTTGTGGATGTACTGTACATGTGCATTGTACAGCAGCCAGTAGATATGAGAAATCCATGGTAAACTTTCTATATATGCCCATCAAATATCCAAGATACATTTACAAGTAACATTCTGGTTGTTGTGTAGTCTTTTCTAATACCTGTTTACTAAATGGCAGCCCAAACACAAAACTCTGTCAGAATCTATTTAGTTGTCTTCTCAAAAGCATGTGGTTAGTAACTCTATTATTCCTTTAAAATTCTTATTTGTTCCAAATTTTTAAGTAATAAGGGACCCCGAGTTTTAGAAGTGCTGGACGCATTGTTGCAAGAGATCACAGGGTAATGTAGCTAAACATTTCTGTTCACAAAGAAATTTTTTGCTAATGCCAACTCAGTCCATAGAAAGAACATTCAGCACAACTCAAGAGCAGGAGAGAAATTGTTTTTAATAAGACTAGAGGGCTTCGCCAACCCCGTGCTTGCACTACATGCTAGCCTCTTTGCGGTTCTGCGCTCGCGTATGGGATGGATGTACAATTCACTATTTTACATAATGGCGAGTAATTAACCATATTAAAAATTATTAAAATGTAATCATTTGAATGTAAATTACGTTTCATGTTGTGTTAGAGTTATTCATTGCGCATCTACGATTTTGTTCTGTTTGGCTTTGAAATTAACACTCAAAAACTTTTAAACTTTCACTTTTATTGTAAAACTTCAGTAAAACAATTTTTGAATAAAATTTTCATCTATCGCATTGAATTGTGATTCTGTATTTGGATTTTTATCATGACAACGCCACATATAACTGCACGTGATTGAATTTAGTTTCTTTCTCTCTTTTAAATAAAATGACATTTTCAAATCTTTAGCTCAGAGATTTGTAAGTTGTCTTTGCAAAATCTATTCTAATGGGAAACTGTTAACGCTTTTAATTGAATGGCATATCAAGATCTCCTTTGTTGTCTAATGTTATCCCCTGAAGATGTACTACATTACCTTTCTTGGGTACATCCTTCTTTCTACAGTAATTTGTGTGGTGATAATGGTTGTAGATATTCTTCAGAATATTGTAAATTGATGTTTTCATCTGCCACACGATCAACTGTTTCAGCATAGTCTATTGATACGCATTTAACCAATTTGCCGTGTAACCAATCATCATTTTTGGCATTAATTCGATTGACTTCGCCGTTTATCAGTGCTAGGATTGCCCGTGTACTCATTTTTCTGTTGATTACCCTTCGTGATGAAATTCTTCAATAGGATTTGGACATACGTCTTCTGTAATTGGGAACTTATATGAAGAAAATGTTAAAATTTATAAGAGCTAAGAGAATAAGAACTGTTTCTGTGAAAAGCATTCACACAAATGAGAGATGAGAGTACTGTTTGCGTGGTTTTCTATGGTTGAGAGGAGGGTGTGACTTGAAAACATCTCATGGCCAAAGTCTCGACTCACAGGACTTGAAAAAATCTTCCAAAATGTCTTGTCTCGTCAGGATTTTTTATTATAATAAGAAAGAAATTTGAAATTAGAGCTTATGCTGTACATAGACTTGAGTGTGATAATTAAAAATGATACATTTTAATTTTTGGTGCTAACCTTCATTTTTTTTGTTGTGTAGAGCCACTCTCTATAAATTTAATATGGCTATGGTCACATGCCTGGTTATCATCAGAATGGCTTTAATCATCATTTTGTTGGTTTGCCCTGGTTGGCCATTTGCCTCCAAGTGTTTTTCTCCTTCCACATTTTGTTGTCTTGGGTGTTGTTTTGTTCATCTTCCACCATCGCGCACATTTTCACCCATTAAATGTCTGCCTTTCTTTCCACAGGTTCTGAACCATTAGTCTTTCTCTTCTCAGAACGATACCAGTTTGCACTGTGCTTATTCAGCTTGTTTCTTGTTTATTTATTTTTTATGTATAACTCTGCAATTTTTTTTGTTAGAATTGGTGTCTGGACAATTGAAGGTTGTAACAGTTCCATCCTTAGAAGGTTATTCTGATGAAGAAATCAATCTGCCTTGTGATGCCAGTCTTAACAGGAATGACATTAATCTGATGTGGATAACATGGATTCAGAATGCTAAGAAGGTTTACGAATATGATGGATCCAGTGCAAACGTATTGTAGAAATACCAGGATACGATGTTGATCTTGACCAAGTACAGAAAGGGAATATAACCTTGAAAATGAATACTTTAACACCTGGAATATATACATTTAAATGTGAAGTAACAGAAGGCTCATCTGAAGGCAGAGGAGAAACTACACTAACAGTAAGGCGTAAGTTAATTCTAATTAATCTGAATCAAAGTCTCTGATTTTTATAAGGATATTAAAATTGTACAAATTTTAAATTTATTGTAAACAACATGTAAAATACAGTATATATTTGTTTCCAAACTAATACAGTAATTTCTATTTTTGTGTTCTTCAGTAGTCATGTCATGGCCACAATTTATTTTTAATTTAGTAGTCTTTTTACTTTTATGCATACAGTGAAAAAATTAGAAAATTAAGAATCCTTGTTAACTCTCAATCTCGGACTGTATGGTTTTCTTTCTTCTGGTGAACCAAAGTTTTTAGTCAGTGTTGCAAAAATGTTTCCTGAATTCTTGTACAGCCACAATGGGCATCTGATTACAGATGAGAGCAAAGAGGCTCAAGTAAGATTATTTATTTATTTATTTATTTTATTTATTTAAATATCAATTCTTCTCCTACTGGTTTATGTTCTACTGCATGACAGAGACTGCTTCTACCAGATCCCCCTCATATGTTATTAATTGACATTCCTGATTTTTATCTCTGAATTTTGCTACTATCAAAGAAAATCACATTTTGATATTCAGGGAAATCATTTCTTTGCAGTGTTGTGCACAATGGCAATTAAATTAGCCAACAAAAAAATAAGGTTTGAGTATTTAAGTTATAATTAGTGATTTTTTTAATATAGTCAAACTTAGGTTACTGATTCTAGATGTTACATGTATGTTTGTACATTTTTTTTATTTTTTATTTTATATATGACTAGGGGCTTTGCATCCAGCTCGCTTCACTCACCAACCCTCAGGCCTGCACTACGAGCTAGCCTCTTTGTGGTTCTGATGCTCGCTGTATGGGGATGTGGATGTACAATTTTAAACAGATTATTTTCATGGGAATTGTTACATACGCATAATAGAACTAACTACAGGGGGTCCTCTGGTTACGACACTGTTCCACTCCTACAACAGTGATGTAAACTGAATTTTGGTGTAAGTCAAACACATCCTAGCATAAGTCACTTACCTATCCTAACACATTTGCAAAATTATAATCTAGAACATAAAAGTACAACTAAGCCACAGAAAAGTAAAAGGACATAAATAAACAATACTGTACACAGAAAAAATGAGCATAAAAATCCTTACCTTTATTCCTTCTCATGTCTCAATTTTTTGGAAATTTTTATGGAAGTGAGCGTTGTAAATTAAACGCGTCTTATGTCAAGACATTGTAACTCGAGGACTCCTGTATTTTACATTACAGTGAGTAATCTATAATAATAAAGGCAAAGCCCTCACTGACTCACTCACTCACATACTGACTCATCACTAATTCTCCAACTTCCCATGTGGGTAGAAGGCTGAAATTTGGCAGGTTATTCCTTACAGCTTACTTACAAAAGTTGGGCAGGTTTCATTTCAAATTCTACGCGTAATGGTCATAACTGGAAGCTATTTTTCTGCATAAACTGTGATGGAGTTGAGCTGGAAACCGTGGGCGGAGTTTCGTGTGACATCATCACGCCTCCCACGTAATCACGCTGACTGTCAACACACTAGAAAACCAGGAAGACCTCAAAAAGCGCTGAAGAAAACATGCATTATATAATTGAGAAGGCAGCTAAACAATAAGAAGCGAAAGAGTGACATATACAACCATATTCATGAGTTCTGCTACTTCGAAACAAAGCACGATGTAAACCTACACTTTAAATTAAGTTCATAGACAGGCTGCGCTGGCGCTTGTAATTTAGTGCCTGCCCATATAAGGCCGTCCACAGCGGCAATCCAATAGCAAACTGCCACGGGTAAATATTCACGGGTGAAGGACTGTGCTTATGGAGAGGAAGATGAGATGGTCAGGGTGGTGTTTGGCACAAACTCAGCGAAACTGCGAGAGAAAGTTTTAAGTGCCAGGACTAAGGTAACATTAAATACAGCTATGGACATAGCACGAGATGGCACCAGCACAGCTGGGAAACTTCGATGCATGTACACCGAGTGGCTCACGTGAACTGACGAGTGCACAGATAAAAGCAACAGTTCCAAAGAGCGCTGAACAAAACCGAATTACACAATTGAAAAGGCAGCAAAAATATGAAGCGCCTGATACATACAAGCATATTCATAAATGCAGCTACTGTGGAAACAAAGCACACGGTGGAAAAAGTCAATGTCCCGCTAAAGGAAGACAGTGTAAAAAACCCGTGCATGCAGTGTGTCAGGTCTCAGATAAAGAAGAAGACGAGCTGTTTATTGATGCAGTAAGAAACAAATCGATGAATGAAACCTGTCATCTTTACAACGATTGACAAACACGGAATGTAACTTGAACACAACACATCCTACAAATACGAACCTGATTGAAAGAAATAATGATAATCAAATCCTTGATGACAGCAACACTCAGTAACACTCACAAAACAAATACTGTATATTGACAGTCATGTTACGCTATTTTTAAAATGTTCCCTTTTCTTTTTCTAGCTTTTTAACACACTACTTCTCGCGATACGCTGGTATATATATATGTATATATATATATCCCGCCTACATACTCGAATAATGGATACTTTATTCGCCATCAATGATTGTTTTGGTAAAGCCATACTCAGTGTATTCATTAGATGAACGGTAAAAAGTAAGAGTGAGGGGAGGATGACTCATTGAGGCATGCAGGCTGTAGTGGCCAACTCTATCTGAATTGCGATCACATTTGAAAAAATATATCTTTTCAAGTTCTATTTAGTCCATATGTGTCAAACTCAAGGGCGCGGGCCACATCCGCCCGCGTGTAATTATATCCGCCCGAGATCATTTTATATACTGTATTATTGTTATTAATGGCCCGGTATATGAAGCGCTGGTAACACAATAAACTACAGATCCCATAATGCAGCGCTTCAGCTGCCTTGCCAACACTTACCGCTAATCAAGTCTACCTTATGATGCTGCAAGTTATTGCGGCTAGAGTTATTGCGCACTGAGTTTGCACGGCGCTTTGGTGACTTTGAAGAACAAAAAAAGTCCGTCTACATGCGGCTCGAACCTTGTGCATGTTTGGTAGCACATATCTGTGTGAGAAGCTCTTCTCAGTGATAAGACTAACAAAACAGCACACAGGAGTCGCCTCACTGATGAGCACCTGCAATCCATCCTGAGAATCTCCACAACACAGAACCTCACACCAAACAGAAACGAACTTGTGGCCAAAAAGATGCCAGGCGCCCAGCTCTAAAATGACATATGAGCAAAGACAACTGAATGATTTGATTTGTTATTGCACGTAAGAGCTGGAGTCAACCGTTTTAACAAACAGCGTATTGCACTGATACTAAATAGCTGTGTGTGTATATATGTAGATATGTATATGTATATATATATATATATATATGTTTATATATGTGTGTGTGTATGTATGTATATATATATATGTATTTGTGTGTATATATGTGTGTGTATGTATGTATATGTGTGTATATATGTATGTATATATGTGTATATGTATAGATATGTATATATATATATATATATATGTTTGTGTGTGTGTGTAAAAATATGAAGCGCCTTATACATACAATCATATTTATAAGTGCAGCTACTGAGGAAACAAAGCACACGGTGGAAAAAGTGAATGTCCTGCTAAAGGAAGACAGTATAAAAAAAACCCGCATGCAGTTTGTCACATCACAGATAAAAAGGAAGACGAGCTGTTTATTGATGCAGTAAGGAACTAATCGATGAATGAAACCTCTTATCTTTACAACGATTGACAAACACGGAATGTAACTTGAACACATCCTACAAATACGAGCCTGATTGAAAGAAATAATGATAATCAAATCCTTGATGACAGCAACATTCAATAACACTCACAAAACAATTACTGTATATTGACAATCATGTTACGTTATTTTTAAAATGTTCCCTTTTCTTTTCATAACTTCTACTTCTCCACTGCGGTACACGGGTATATATATATAAATGTATATATATACCCGATCTACAATACATACTTTAGCATAGACAAATCACACGCTGTGGCTTAATTGTAGAGTCTTCGCCTCTAACGCACATTCGAGGTTCATTCGAGGGGGTGTACTGACTATGTACGCGCGCTACCCGATTCATTTTACCTTCGCATCTCCTTGGTTTGGGACGTATGAAAAAATATTAGGTTAACGCAGAATCATGTTACGCTATTTTTAAAATTTTCCCTTTCTTAGCACAAGCACAGCTGAGAAGCTTCGATGCATGTATCCATAACGCTTAAAAATAACGATTTAATCACACTTTCAATTCCAAGCAAACGGAACTTTTGTCAATGCATGATTTCCTGGTACATCCATTACACTGATGCACACATCACAGCTACAAAAATGTTAGAGTCGGAATAAAGCGCTCCTCCTACGACTGATCATTTCGACTACCCGAGCTAAGCCTTGATAAAAGCATGGTTTTGTGCACACTGAAAAGCAAGCAAAATTAGATGCATTACAGAAAGCGGACTTTGTGGCTCTTACTGGGGATCATTGGACTTCCGTGACCGCTAGTAATTCTAAATACATCTAATTACAAAATGTTCAATGATCACACTGTTTTAGCCTAATGTACAAAATAATTTTGGCTAATGTTACTCAGAGTTTAAAGAGTAAGCTGGTCAAATTACCTTTTATGTTTCTGACTTATTTTTTTAAGAAGAAAACTGCACTTTATGTTGAAATTTTGGTTATTATTATTTAAAGACAATACTATTCTGAAAATGTACTTAAAGTACTTAAACTACCACTTTATTTTTAAGTCTGCCCAATTTTAACCAGGGATGATATTTTTGTTTCTGTTTTGAATTCAAATGCAGTTTAAAAGCTTTTTTTCAGAAATTAAAACAGCTTCAGTTTACAATATTCATGTCCATGTCTATTATTTGATTCTGTCGCCCACTAAAACCGCTTTTAAATTAAAAAAAAAAAACATTTGCATTTGGGGCAAATTTACGTGTCGATTACATACCATTAATCAAGATTAATTTTACACAGCCTCTAATTAATTGGATTATTTTTTTAATCGAGTCCCACCCCTAATATATATATATATATGTAGATATATATATGTAGATTTGTATATATATGTGTATATACAGTATATATGTAGATATGTATATGTTGTATATACAGTATGTATATATGTGTGTGTGTATATATACAGTATGTGTATATATGTATATGTATGTGTGTATATGTATATATATATAACTGTATACAGTATATATATGTGTATAGATGTGTATATATATATATATATATATATGTTTATATGTATATATGTATGTTTATATATGTGTCTGTGTGTGTGTGTATATATATATATATATATATATATATATATATGCCAGCACCACTCATGACAATGACAAAACAATTACATTGTCAATCATGTTACGTTATTATTAAAATGTTTCCTTTTCTTTTACTTCTCCGCTGCAATCGCAGGTATTTTGCTATATATATAATATAAATAGATAGATATGACAACAACACTCATATCAATGACAAAACAATTACGCTAACAATCATCTTACGTTATTTTTAAAATGTTTGCTTTTGTTTTTCATAACTTCTTTAACACACTACTTCTCCAAGTAAGCTGGTATTCTGCTAGTATACATATATATATATATATATGCACGTGATATGTGTATATATATATATATATATATATATATATATATATATATATATATATATATATATATATATATATGTATATATATATATATATATATATATATATGTATACACGTGTGTGTGTATATATATATATATATATATATAGATATATATATAGATATATATATAGATATATATATACACATATGTATATATACATATATATATATACACGTATATGTATATAGACATATATATATATACACGATATGTATATAGACATACATATATATATATTTACGATATATATATACGTCGAGATTGAATCGCAACATTTTACTCACCAAAAATTTGATTATTTGTAAACAAAACCCATTCTCCTCTCTTTCCTCAAAACAGTTCAATCACTCTGTCGTATGAATAATCCGCGCGCCTCAGTTCCATCAAAAGTCCCTTTCTATCGCCATCGGCTAATGCTGAAAATCTAACCTGCGTGCATCTATCCAATCAATGGGACTGAAAACGGTGATGTTGCTGTACACCTGCTAGAGGGCCGCACTGACACCAACACAAAATCTGAATGGTTGAAGCAACAGGTTAATCGACATTTATTCTGTTTAAGAGTGCCCGCACAACGGATTGTAAAGTCCTCTCTGCCTGGCAACAAATGATGGCTGAAATGTGATTGGTTAAATGCTTTGATACTAAAATACATGCCTGGAAGCAGCACAACCATCGGAAAAGCTATGAAAGGAAGCGGACAGACTATTTGGAATTATTTAATAGGTATTCATGGACAAAATATAATTAACATCAGTTTGTGAATCAGATATTTCTACTTATGAATATGCTAAGCACAGTCCTTTACCCACTAATATTTACGCTATATGGGCAGGCACTCAATTACGTGGGAGGTGTGATGACGCAACACGCAACTCCGCCTCCCACGCCATCGAGCTGCAGTCTATTACAGTATATGGACAAAAAATGGGGTCCAGTTATGACCAATACGCATAGGATTTCAAATGAAACCTGCCCAACTTTTGTAAGTAAGCTGTAAGGAATGAGCCTGCCAAATTTCATCCTTCCACCTGCACGGGAAGTTGGAGAATTAGTGATGAGTGAGTCAGTCAGTGAGTGAGTGAGTGAGTCAGTCAGTCAGTGAGGGCTTTTCCTTTTATTAGTATAGATTAAGAATTACCTGAATATTTGATCATTAGTTTAAGCAGAAAGAGTAATTAGCTCTGCTATTTTGTGAGCTATACAAGCTTGCTGAGCTGTTGGCTCCCATTTATGAGGTCACCAGCATGAGCTAAAGCTGCTGATTTAAAAACATGATTTTAGTTCGATGAACTTCGTAGGTGCAGAAAAGCACTTCTTACATCCCCTGCCTCTAGTTAAACCAGCACACCTCACTATAGCCTACTGTGGTTTCTTTTAAATCTCCATTTAAATGCACAAATGTATTTACAGAGTTTTTCTTTGTTAAAAGGCTCCTAGGTGATAGAAATGAGCTAAGCAAAAATTTAAAATCATTGACTGCAGCACATCCTAAAACACACGTGGAATCTGTCTATCTTGAGCAGTGTGGGTTACTTTTAAAAATAACTTCATTATATTATACTTACAAAATGAGTAACCAAACATGTTATATAGTGTAAGGGACGGCAGGCATGGGCTGGCATCTCGACATGTACAGGACGTGGTTCATTAGCCTGAGTGCAAGCCCCTATTAAACCTGAGGCGCGGAAGGAATAGAGAACTTGATAACAGAGCTTTTACAGGCAGGAGTGTTAAAAGAGAGACACAAAGCGTTTGTAACACAAGACTGCTCGATGTCTTTAAAGGTGATAAATCAAAGTGGAGGTTTGTACATGACTTAACCCCCAAAACATTCCTGAGACTACCAGCCGGCGAGCTCACCGGGCATCACCCAGCAGGGGATGGATGCTCAAATGGGTGGGCTCAGTTGTTTGCAAGCAACTCGAGTCCTCCCATACCTGACTTTACTTTCTGTGTGTAGAGAGAGAGCAGGGGCTGCTTGCATGGGCTGTCGGCTGAAAGCTGACTGGGTCTGCCACTTGGTCTTTTTCTTTGAGAAACTGCAGCTTGAGGATTTTCTGTGAAATGGAAAAGCTTGAATCACCTTCTGCTTGAGGATTTTCTGTGAGATGAAAGATATATGTATTTGATTATTTAAAATGTGTTTGAATCCAGGAAAATAAGCCCTAAGGTTAAGCTCTGTATATATGTGAACATATTTGGTATCAGCCACCACTTTACACAGCTGAAGTGTGAAATCGGCCCCTGCTGGAACCATCACCCTCCCTGAGCCATGCGGGTCGCTTGCATTCACAGTATGTTTCCTTAGGGTCATCTGAAGATACCTGTATTTAAAATGTGGGGTGAGTTTGAATAGAAATAGATCGATTTTTATACAAATTATAATTATGTTAATTAATATAATTACAAATTATACAGCCCAAGCTAGATTTTTTAGACGCTTTCAAACGTGATTTAAAAGGGAACTACTGCATATTATTTAACTATGTGTCATTTTTAAAGGGCTGAACTAGTAATTATCTCAAGCTTTACAGGGTAATCTTTAAAAATCCCTTAACTTTAAAAGATCCATCCGTCATGGACAGAGGGTCTGCGCAGTCTCTAGCCACTGGCATGGGGGTAGGGGAGTTTACAGACCGCTGCTGACAAGCAGGCGACCTCGCAGGGACTCACCCAGCGGGAACGGGTGCTCAAGCACAAAACTGTGTGAAGGTGATCGCTGCAGCAGGGGCTGGCTAAGCCTGTGTCTGGGCTCTGAGAGAGGGAGAGACAGATCACACATGCCTGCTTGCAAGGGGTCTGCTAAAAGCGGGGGTGCTTGATTTCTCTCTGAGAAACCTGCTTCTTTGCTAAGAATGTTTTTACTGCAGAGTCTGTCACTGGGAAACCTGATTCAATGTTGGTTGAGGAATTTCTGTGAGATGGATAAGAATGGACCTGTAAGTCATAAAGCAAAGATGAGATAGATATTTTAATTGCGTGTTCACATTAAAATCATAGATAGAACCAAGTAAATGCTTCGCTTTTATACAGCTTTCAGAAGTGGCTGGGAAGTGGGGAGACCGCCACTAGGTGCGGCCTGACCGGGGCCCAAACAGGGTGCGATCGCCTGGCTGGCTCAGACCGTGTCTGCGCTCTGACAGTTTGTCATCTGTTTGTGAGATGGAAAAAAGCCTGGAGCCGCAAGTCATAAAGCAAAGATGAGATATTTTAATTTCGTGTTCATATTAAAATCATAGATGGAACAAAGTGCTTCGCTTTTTGTACCGGCCTTTCAGAACTGGCAGGAAGTGTGGGGAGGCCGACCGCTCGGTGCTGCCTCACCAGGGCCGAGGCAGGCCTTTCAGGTCGGCAGGGTACGGATGGGAAAGTACTGGGACTGGTGCAGGGCTGAGGCGGCAATCTGCCTGGACTGGTCAGGACACGCCCCGGGCATGTCTGGGCTTGTGCTAGGGAGAGGGCGGGGGCCGAGCAGACCCCCGGGCATGTCTGGGCTTGTCGAAGTTAAAGGCTGTAACATGCCCGGCTTGTCCTGGGGAGAGGGGGGCGGTGGTGAGTTCAAGCAGGGGGCAGTCATCCATCAAACGGCCCTTGACAGTTTGTGGAACCAAGCAGGTGCAGGGCGGGTTCAAGGTGGGGTCAGACATCCATCAAATGGCCCTTGACAGTTTATTGAGCCAATCAGGTGCAAGGGGAGGGTTCAAGGCAGAGTCTGGGCAGGGACAGGGAGCCCTTGACCAATCCGCCAAAGGGAGGGGCCGGGTCATGTGGATGGGCGGGCCAGGGAATTCGCGAGATGTCATCAGGGAGCGACGGGCGGACTTCTGGTATGACGCCATGGGGTGGGGCTTAAAGGTCATTAATCATTTTAATTGACAGCTCTAATTGCGATTTTGACACATACCCCTGCCCGTAACTACTATTATCTCCTGCTTGCTAAGTGGTAGCTTGCCAGAGCAGTAACACTGTTCCTTCTCAGATCCACGAGGTGGTGCAGTGGACAACTGATTGAAAATGAAATGCAAATACACGCATGCAAAAGTCTTTTATTTTGTACCTACAGATACAGTATTTGGGCTTCAGCAACATGTCAATTGAACAATCTCTTTTCTTCAGTTTTAATCTTGAATAAAAGCACACTTGTTTCGTATACCATTTGTGAAAGAGTGTATTTGATATTTGGACTTCAGTCTTCACACATTGTGCTCTTCATGTCAACATTATGTTGTTATTACTATAACAAGAGAAATATTTGTTTTATCTGTGTGTTCAACATTTCCTGCAACATTACATTTCCTATGTCATTCTACATTTACACAGAAATGCAATGAAATGTGTGTATTTTAAATCATGGTATTTAATTTACCTATATAATTCCTTCCAACTCTTTGCCAGATAAACACATCAACATAGACTTCAGCTATGAGAATTGTAGCTGCCTGATGCCTTCATTTTGCTGAATGTGGGGTCAGGAGAGTGCAGGCTGCGAGTGTTAATTGACTCACTTGCAAAACAAAACCAGGCAGTTGCCATGGGCTTTCCGGTGTATGTCAGGAAAATTTTAAGGAGCTCAAGGACAATGGAAATTTTTGAAGGCTTCAGGGATTCTAGTGTTAAAGTGTTTCGGGACAGGGTCAAGGGTACAAGTGGAAGGTTGGGTGTATTAGGACAAGCAATACTGTCAGACTGGTCATGCATAATATTAGCAAACTTAGAGGCTGCTGTGGCTTCTAAATAATGTTTTCTAATGATATGCTGCTTTTTAGTTCTAGTCAGCAGTATTTTTCCATTAAATAAAATGCAGAAACGGTCAGGTATGCCAATGTCTATAACCTGCCTCACGCTAATGTCTAACCTTGTTGAGATTACTAAATTCAGCATGTGCCCTCCCATACGTAGCCTGACTGAGGTGCAAATTAAGGGCAAAAGAATGCAGTAAATGAATCAATTCTCTTGCTTTCTGGTCAGACTGGCTATTAATATGAAAGTTGAAGTGGCCTACTATTAGGAACCTATCATAATGTGTTTATATTGATACTAAATCTGAAAATTCATTAATAAAAGATGCATTATATTTAGGAGGTTGATAAATGGTCAATAATAGAGGTTTTGATTCTCGTTGAATAGTTACACCAAGATACCTGGGCACAAAAGTACCAAAACTGGCATCTTTACAGTTTAACCACCAAAATACTCTTTTTACCTTGGTGAACAGAGTGAACAAAATTATAATTCGGAGTGGTGCTTCAATTAATACTGCAGCCCACCGTCACTACTAAGCCACATTTCAGTCCATATATACATACATACATACAAGTAAGCCTGAGTAAAAATCTTTTTTTTTTTTTCTCCCCTCAATTTAAATGATTCAATATTAATTCTCAAGCTCAATCTTGTGAATCGCTGTCTTGCTTAATTAGTATATGTAGATTTTGATTATCTTCATTTTGGCATCTGATCCAGTAGATGTCGCTAATGCAACCGTTAAGGTTTTCTACACAAATTGCACTTTATTATCTAATTGGCCCCTTTCACACATCACCCCTTTTGCATCTGTAAAGCACAACTGAATAGAAGCAAAGCCATATGTAAGCTGTGCAACTCAGAAGTTAAGTATTGTTGTAATACAGCAATTTTGAAACCTCATTTATCCCAATGTCACCCAAAAATGTAATCTTAGTTGACATCCAAATGAGTAGAGCCTAAACAATACAAACTGGAGATGGAAGGTAGCTCCAAGCTTCCATTTAATTTGCCTCGTGCCCAAAAATAATCTGTAACAGTTTTATCTGTAAAGATATGAGACCATACACCATTGTTGAAAATGATGGTTTTCCACAGCTGATACAGGTTTTGAACTGCAGAATTCTGTACCAACCAGAAAGCAAACGAAAGTGAAGTTTATTGTACCTAGGCATTATGAAGATCTTAAGCAAAGCATCGCCACATATCTCACTGTTACTACTTTAAAATGATTGTGTTGCATGCTGCATGCCAGTCACCGTGGAGCAACCTCGCTGCCTATATAGTATGTAGAAGTGCTCAGATGACTGGCAGCAGTTCCAAAACCTTTCTAGCAATTCCAGTGAATGTTTCATTGCGTGACTGTATTAATCACAAGCTTGTGCGTTGGCAAGTCCAATACACGCTTCTGTTTAAGGACAAGGCTAAGTTAACTGCTACAGTAGAAGAAGTTTGCAATGTGCCTCTCCTGGCCAAGCAAGCAGGCTGTTGTTGGAATTTTCAGAGCAGGCTGCAATATCAAAGTGAGCTTGTGCACGCAGCAGCCGATGGGAATATCTTCATATGCTGCACCGTACAGATCATATTAGTGCTGTTGTCTGTTGCGATGACCGGTACTTTTTCTTTTATATTCTATTCATCCAATGCCACTCTCAACAAGCTTTAAGTCTAGATTCTCATTTTAAAACACTTCCTTTTGTCTGTGGAGGAAGTGTAAAGACCCATTTTCAAAAAATAATTAAAGGTACTGTTACACGGAGCAACTGAAGATATGTGTAACTTGCAGAATTATAGAAAGACACAAGTCTTCCCACTGTATCTTTAATTTCAACTAATTCAAAATTATTTTAAATGACCAATATGGGCATAAATTTGGCTAATAGCTTAGTTGAGGAGTATCTACATGAAGATTCATAACACACTAATACGTTATTAAATAACATAGTTATTTTATAATATTCTCAAGATATTTTATGAAGTAGATGCCATTACATTGTAATAGAACAAGGAGCTCCCCATAATATGTGTAGACTCTGATATGGTGATACTTAATGTTAGTTAAATTATGGTGAATTTTGAATGAGTGCGTACTGTTTGGTTTCCCGTCCCGTGTCCCCTTTAAATGTCATTCCATGCTTTTGCATATTTTCCGGTTACTATGTAGACACCCTTCAAATAAAGTGTTACTAATGTTCTCTATTCATGGTTAAGAAATCTTTCTTTTTAAGCTTCAAATATATCGGTGCATGCTAATTAAGTCAAGATAAAATCGATATCAAATCGGAAAACATTGTGAATCAAAATCGAATTGAATCGGGCATCGCTGCCAAAGTCTATATTCCTATCAATAACAAGATTGTTAATATACAATGTCTTGTTGGTTAACACTCTCACATTAAGCAGTGCCAAACTGAGGGTTTCCAGAAGAGCACAGCTGCATTGAAGTTTAGGGACAGGTAGAGACAGTAATTAAATGATCTACGCTTATACCTGTTTGACATGGTGCTGCTGCTCAGCAGTTGGATATTAAGGTATCATTGGCTGGAGTGCACTGTATTTAAGGAATCTGCCTGTACTGTGTGTTGCACACAGAATTTGAATGAGAAGAGTGTAGGTGTATTTGCAGCATTGCACCACTATGTTGCTTGCAGACTGCAAGTGCTTGAAGTGCGCCGATACCAGCGGCACCCTCGTTTCAATATCGAGGCTAATATATTGTATCGCTCACGGTCTCCATGGTCGGGTCCTGCCCCTGTGTGTAAAAGTAATGACACCGACTAAATGGAATACTGCCAGCAATGTGGCTCGGCTTCAAGCACTGTATGCGTTTAAATAGCATAGTATCTCAGCTGTGAAGTGTCACATCTGTAAGCTGAAGTGGCTGACTTGGCATTTGTTCTTGGCACTGGCCAGTATGAAGGTTAGCAGCTAGCGGACTTTAGCCTATGCACATTAAAACCGCTGAAAGAAATGCAGAGCTGAGCTTGCCCGGCTCCCCTGTATCTAATGACAATTGCAGGAGAGGGCCCTCGCGGTTCTCTATGCAAAGCGACAAAAGGATTAGAAACCAAGAGCAGAGCACACTGCTGGAGTTGGAAGGGTAAATGAGAGAGTAATGGGACTGAAAGGAGAAAAGTTGCACAAGTCACAATAGTGAGATGGTGTACTTTAGAGCCAAATTAAACACCAGAATAGAAATTAGGGTGTACTCGCACTAGGCACGTTTGTTCCAGATTGTGCCCAATAGACGATTGTCCCCCTTCCTACTCCACCGCTGGCCTGCACTCACGCTGGTTGTTTTGGAGTTGTGTAGGGCAGGATAACGCTGTGCAGCACAGCATTTTGCTGCTAATCATGCGTATGAGAAGATTTTACAAAACAAGATAACAAACGGATATCTCTGCAAACCACCATTGTCTGGATTGTGTCGAATATATTGAACATTAAGGAAAACAGAATTACAAGTTTGGACTGTGCTTTGTGCAGATATTCATTAGTTTTATTTCTTTTTATCTGTTTGGTTTATGTCGTTATATGTATGTGTTCTGCAAGCCAGCCACAGTGGATGCACAAACCAGTGTTTCTTCGTGCGTCCCAAACCCAGATAAATGGGGAGGATTACGCCAGGAAGGACATCCGTGCAAAATTTTGCCAAATCAATATGTGGACAACAATTTTAGATGATCTGCTGTGGCACCCTAACGGTAGCAGTCAAAAGAATAAGATGATATATGTGTTCTGCCTTCTTCTTTGGCATCCGAGTAAACAACACTTTTTTTTTTTTTCTTAGTTTCTTTTCGCTTGCGTTAGAGCACTGTATCGGGAACGCTTTTGTTAATTATTGTTTAGTATAGTTCAATCCTTCTTGTAATCTGAAAATTATCCCATGTTGCCATTTTTTCTTTCACCCCATGAAAAGCACTTATTTTGGAATGGAACACTGACATGGGTCCCAAGATGTCCCACTTGAGATATTTGACCAATTACAAAACTGTTTTACACAGAAGAAGGATGACAGCTTTGAATTACTGAAAAAGGATTGTTTGGTGTGAATGAACTGTAGCCAGATTTTGTATCTTCATAGCCAGTAGTTGGTGGTAGTATAAATTCTGTTTGTGGTACTTCTACTTTCATCTGATCCCATTAGGGTTTGCCACAGCGATCATCCTCTTCCATATCTTTCTGTCCTCTGCATCTTGTTCTCTCCCACCCATCACCTGCATGTCCTCTCTCACCACATCCATAAACCTTCTCTTGGGCCTTCCTCTTTTTCTCTTGCCTGGCAGCTCTATCCTTAGCATCCTTCTCCCATTATACTCCGATCTTTCCTCTGCACATGTCCAAACCAACGCAATCTCGCCTCTCTGACTTTGTCACCCAACCGTCCAACTTCAGCTGACCCCTAATGTACTCATTTCTAATTCTATCCATCCTCGTCACACCCAGTGCAAATCTTAGCATCTTTAACTCTGCTACCTCCAGCTCTGTCTCCTGCTTTCTGGTTAGCCACTGTCTCCAAACCATATAACATAGCTGGTCTTACTACCGTCCTGTAGACCTTCCCTTTCACTTTTGCTGATATCCGTCTGTCACAAATTACTCCTGACACTCTTCTCCACCCATTCCATCCTGCCTGCACTTTCTTTTTCATATCTCTTCTACACTCCCGTTATTCTGTACTGTTGATCCAAGTATTTAAACTCATCCTCCTTCCAGCTCTACTCCCTGCATCCTCACCATTCCACTGACCTCCCTCTCATTTACACACATGTATTCTGTCTTGTTTCTAGTGTCCTTCATTCCTCTCAGAGCATATTTTCTCCTTTCCGGATCTGCTCAACCTGCTCCCTACTATCGCTACAGATCACAATGTCATCAGTAAACATCATAGTCCACGGGGACTCCTGTGTAATCTCGCCTGTCAACCTGTCCATCACCATTGCAAATAAGAAAGGGCTTTGAGCCGATCCCTGATGTAATCCCACCTCCACCTTGAATGCATCAGTCACTCCTATTGCAGACTTTACCACTGTCACACTTCCCTTGTACATATCCTGTACAACTCTTACATACTTCTCTGCCACTGCCGACTTCCTCATACAATACCACAGCTCCTCGTGGCACCCTGTCATATACTTTCTCCAGGTCCACAAAGACGCACTGCAACTCCTTCTGGCCTTCTCTATACTTCCTCAGGGCAAACATCGCATCTGTGGTGCTCTTTCTTGGCATGAAACCATACTGCTGCTCACTAATCATGACCTCACTTCTTAACCTAGCTTTCAATACTCTTTCCCATAACTTCATTCTGTGGCTCATCAATTTTATCCCCTGTAGTTACTACAGTCCTGCACATCCACCTTATTCTAAATATCGGCACCAGTACACTTCTTCTCCACTCCTCAGGCATCCTCTCACTTTCCAGGATTCCATTAAACAATCTGGTTAAAACTCCACGACATCTCTCTTACACACCTCCATGCTTCCACAGGTATGTCATCTGGACCAACGGCCTTTCCATTTTTCATCCTGTTCATAGCTGTCTTTACTTGCTCCTTGCTGATCCGTTGCACTTCCTGATTTACTATCTCTACATCATCCAACCTTCTATCTCGTTCTGTTCATTCATCAGCCTCTCAAAGTACTCTTTCCATCTGCTCAACACACTGTTCTCGCTTCTGAGTATGTTTCCATCTTTATTCTTTATCACCCTAACCTGCTACACATCTTTCCCAGCTTGGTCCCACTATCTAGCGAATTGGTAGAGGTCCATTTCTCCTCCTTATATGCCTTTTCTTTAGCATTCGCCACCTCTCTCTTCACCTTGCGCCTTATCTCTTTGTACACTTGTCTACTTTCCAAATCTGACTATCCCACTTCTTCTTCAGCCATCCTCTTCCTCTGTATACTCTCCTGTACTTCCCCATTCCACCACCAGGTTTCCTTTTCCTCTTTCCTCTGTTCAGATGTCACGCCAACCACACTTTTTGCTGTCACCCTTACTACATCTGCTGTAGTTGGCCAACTGTCTTGGTAACTCTTCACTGCCACCCAGTGCCTGTCTCACCTCCTACCTAAACTCAACCTTGCAGCCTTCCTTTTCAACTTCCACCATTTGATCCTTGGCTCTGCCCTCGCTCTCTTCCTCTTCTTGATCTCCAACGTCATCCTACAGACCACCATCTTGTGCTGCTTAACTACACTTTCACTAATGTGAATTTCCCTTGGGGATTAATAAAGTATCTATCTATCATCTATCTATATTTCCCTGCCACAACTTTTCAGTCTTCAATCTCCTTCAGATTGACTCTTCTGCATAGAATACAATCCACCTGTGCACATCTTCCTCCACTCTTGTACATCATCCTATGTTCCTCCCTCTTCTTAACTCTTTCAGGGCTGATGTTGACTTTTGTCGAAATTCAGGAGTAGAGGACAGTAATTGGATGTAAACTGTACAAAACTCACCCTTACATTTTAGTTCAACTCTCATTGCTTCAAGGAAAGTTCATGACTGCACATGAATGAGTAGTAAAGAGTAAACAGCCTCTAAAATGGCATCAACGTCTGGCAAGACTAAAGTAAATGTGCAAAGCAAAATACTCCATGGATGTTTTACGTATCGCTGAATCGAACTCTGACTTTTTGGACTCTGAGTCTGATGCAAGTGATCTGAAGATGTATATCGAAAACAAAGTACCAGCATCAGCCTGATCGTGGAGCTGAACGCATTCATGCAACTGATACACCTACAGCAGCGTTAGCCTAGGAGGACCACCACTTTTGATGATAAGAGGTACAAACCATATTGCATCACGCTACAACTGCCTACGTTGCCGCCTGCTGTGCGAAGACATAGAGGTATCCGCCAGCCGTGCATTCCTGCTGACCATCGAGCCACTCCTGTGCAGCCACTGCTGCCAAAGGTGCCAAAAGCAGCCACAGCACGTAGCAACAGACGCTTTATGTTGATTTTATGTGTGAAACCAGTGCATTGTGTGCTTTTCAGAAAACTGAGTTTTTGGAAAAATATTCAGCCCTCAAAGAGTTAAAATGCGTATTCACCACAGCCATGTTCATCCTTTTTTACAAAATTCACTATCCTCTGATCTTCTTCATTCCTCTCCTTGACACCATACCTACCCATCACCTCCTTGTCTCCTCTGTTCCCTTCACCAACATGTCCATTGAAATCCGCTCCAATCACCACTTTCTGTCCCTTGGGTACATTGCTTAGCACTTTATCCAACTCATCGCACATCAACTTGTGGGACATATGCACTAGCAACATTCACCATCACACCTCCAATTTCCAGCTTCATAATCATTACTCTGTCTGACACTCTTTTCACCTCCAAAACACCCTTGACATACTGTTCCTTCAGAATAACCCCAAACCCATTTCATCTCCCATCCACACCATGATAGAACAATTTGACTCCACCTTCGATCCTCCTGGCCTTACTCCCCTTCCATTTAGTCTCTTGCACAGACAATATATTAACCTACCTTCTCTCTATCATATCTGCTAACTTTCTCCCTTACCAGCCATACTACCAACATTCAAAGTTCCTACCCTCAGTTCCACTCTCTTTACCTTCCTCCTCTCCTTTTACTTCCGGACACGTCTACCCCCTCTTCTCCTCCTTCTTGCCAACAGTAGCCCAATTTCTGCCAGCACCCTGTTGGCTAACAGTACTAGTGGCGGTTGTTGTTAACCCGGGCTCACTAATCCGGTATGGAAATTTGTATTGTTGTCCGAATATTGGTTTGGCAAAATTTTACACTGCATGCCCTTCTTGACGTAACCCTCCCCATTTATCCAGGCTTGGGACCGCACGAAGAAACACACTGGCTTGTGCATCCCCTGTGGCTGGGTTTTACTCCTGGCTAAATCGCCCACCATGGCTTAATCATCCTCTGTCTATCATTGGCTAACTATCTCTTACCCCTTCAGTCCCTAACAGCTAATGTGTGCTGAGTGTACTGGCACAAAATGGCTGCCATTGCACCATCCTGCTGGATGCTGCACATTAGTGGTGGCTGAAGTGGCTCCCCACTCAGTATGTAAAGTACTTTGAGAAATGAGAAAAACACTATGTAAATGTAACAAATTAGTAGTAAGTTGTGGTTTTGAAAGCAATATATGCATTTATGTATTGAAGATGTTTATATTAGCCATATTTTGTTTTGTTTTTTTTTTCCTGAAGTACTTTTGTTTTTATAGTTGTAGTAGTGGCACATGGAATACAGTTTGAGTAGGGTAGAGAAGTTTTGATTATTAATTATAGTATTACACTTCTCTGCCACAGGTACAGATTCTGCTCTTACTCTTTTGGTTAATTCAGGGTTCAGAAGTATAAAGCATGGGAGTACTGATGTAGAGGGAGGTTTTTGCTTTCTTTGGAATGCTGTTAAAGCTTTTACTTTCCTAGGACAATTGGTGGCCTTTACAGTGCCATCAGATAATCTGGTGTATCAGAAGTTTTTTCTGTGTACTTTTTTTTTTCTTCTTCAAACCATGGGCTAATATCAATGGCAGACAGTGTGGTGTAGTAGTTAAGGTTTTGTAACTAGGACTTCATATCCTGCCATGACACTGTTTGACCATAAATAAATCACTCCACCTGCCTGTGTTTTAATTGGAAAAGCAGAAGAAATGTAATCAACTATATCTCAAATGTTGTACGTTTTCTTGGATAAAGACATCAATCAAGTTATAATGTTAGGTTACTAGAGCTGCTTACTCCTGAGCATGTTATGTATAATTGTCAATGATTAAAATATTCTTTTATAGATAATTCCTGCTTTTCGTAGTGATTGGGCTTTTGTTGTTAGTCATTGTGAAATATAATTTTACAGCAAAGTATATTCTTTTGAATTAAAACAGGTAATCCAGTATTTTCCCACTGATCCAGAGTTCTCAACCACAAGGTCATGACAACCAACATTTGGTTAATGGGTTTCCATCACTGGTTCGCGTGTGACTCTGCTTGGGTCAGGGAAGCAATCAACAGCAGTCTGCGAGATATTTCCCTGTTTCTAACCAGACTAATTTCACCAAGGGAAACTACAGTTGTGCTTGTTATCACTCCCTCCCACACAGCAGTTTGGAAGAACCACACACCTGTTATTGTGCCTTTCACCCTTTGTTAATGCACCTGCCGCTCCTTAAACTCCATGAGAACCCCTGCCAAACCCTCCCCTCACAACGTTTGTGCCTTTGTGCTTTGCAGTGATCAATACTTCATTGCCCCAAGGCGAACCCTCACTAATCATTTGTGTGAGAATTCTTGGCAGTACTCATCACTTCAAAGAGTCCTTCTCACTGGTCATTTGTGTAGGAGTCCTTTGTGTCGATTCTTCATGCCATGTTTTAGATGGCACAGGATAGATAACCAAGATTAGAGCCAGTGTAGTTCTGGTAGTCAACAGAAGAAAATAGCACTTACTAACTACTGAGCTTTGCGTTTTCCTTGAGTTTCGTCAAACTTTCTTTTATCCATTTTACAATGTGATCACATCTCTCTTTCATGTCCAGGACACCACCCTGTCTTTCTGTCCTGCTATTCATGTGGCCTGTCAAGTCACTTATGTGGTGTCTTTCATTTGCATACAACACATTCTCTGCCCAGTGAAGAGCATGTAAAATATTATAATATGAATAAATATTTAAATCATATGTCAGACAATTTTTAATTTTTTTTTGTAATATCGCCAAATTTTTTATCAAATCTGTTCATGCATTTTTGAGAATGTCTTAGTATTCGACGGTGGGATTTAATATATTGGTAATGTGGGTGGGGTTGATATATCAAAATGTCTTTTCTTGACACATATCTAGTGCCCTAGATGTACCATTTTGACAAATTTCAGTTTTTTAGCTAAATGAGTGTTTTTGTCAATGAATTTATGAGTGACTGAATCAGTCTGTCAGCTTTGCTTTATACACCAATCGACCACAACAATAAAACCGCCTACCTGATATTGTATATGTTCCTCTCTTGCTACCAAAACTGACTAGTCAAAGCATGGACTCCACAGGACCTCTGAAGGTGTCCTGTGGTATCTTGTACCAAGACATTAGGGGCGGAGTGCTGTAAATTGTGAAGTAGGGCCACAGTGGATCAGACTTGTTTTTCCAGCACATCTCACCAATGTTTGATCAGTCTGAGATTTGAGGAATTTGGAGGCCTAGTCAACACCTTGAAATCTTTGTCATGTTCCTCAAACCATTTCTGAATACATCTGGCAACGAAGTAGGGTGCATTACCCTGCTGATAGAGTTCTCTGCCATTAGGCAATACAATTGCCATGTAAGAGTGTACATGGTCTGTAGTAATCTATAGTTAGGTAGTACTAGTCAAAGTAACATCCACATGAATGCCAGGACCCAAGGTTTCCTAGCAACAATAACAGTTTATTTCTTGTATAGCCCAAAATCACACAAGGAATGCCTAAAAGATATCAGAAAAAATGTAAACAATTGTAAAATTCTACTGAGGAAACTTCAAGTTCTCTGACAGAATCACCACCAGTCTGTCCATAGAATTTGGCTTCAGAGCAGCACGGTTATCTCTTCCAACATTTCCACTGGCGCTGAAAGCCCTCTCAGAAGGGCTGCTTGAGGCAGGGATACCCAGGTACTTTTTTGCAAGTTTCCCCAAATTTAGTTTTTGTTGCTGTCACAATCGTCACCTGCTCCAACTTCTGCAGCTACAGGGGCAGCATGGAGCAAGAACGCGAGAATCTGTGCAAGTGTTTTAAATAATGAAAGAAAAAAGTGTGCTTTGGAATAGAGGATCCACAACCAAAGACTGCTTGCAAAATAAAACATGCCCAATAGGCATATGAAATAAAAATAATCTGTTCAAACCAATTAAGTAATTTGTTTGAATGGATTAATAATTCATCCGAACTATGTTGTGGGTTATTTTTTTTTTCCCTCTCTTGACACCTATTTGGGCTCTGTACTAGATCAATTTCACTTAAATTGCATCTTATAGAGGAACAATGGCTTTTGCCAAACCAACTTGGTATGCCATGACTCCTTCATCTTGATCTCAGTTTATTACCTGCAGCAGTTTCGACTATGTTCAGTTACATTTGTCTTACAATTACAGCACAAAAAGAAAATTGATCTCGACACAGAAATAAAGGTGATAAAGCTGAAAGAGGAAAGAAAATGAATCCGATCAATGTGAAATTAAGTTATGCCATTGTAGCCAATGTTTACCGCACCCGCTGTATTAGTGAGCTCTGGCTCTGAATCCAGTTAACCTCTGAAACTTCTGCATTGTGACTCACAATGTGCCGCTTCATGTGAACCGCACTGAACTCCTTTATCCGTTAATGTTTCTTATTAACAGGCTGAAATGTTAAAACGGAAAACATTTGAGTGCACAGACTTTGCCAATACAATTCCTCCTCTCACAGTTAACACAACGAACAATGGGAGAGGCTTATACTGATGACATAACATAACACAGACAGAGATGCGTGTTTTTGATTGTTTTTTGCAGTGGGTGACATACTTGATGATTTCAACTTGCACATCGTTAAAACAACAATCAAGATATTATTATTGTAGATGATACATATCACACACTCCTATTAATGACCTACATTTTCTCTTTGTGAAATAATACCTTTTTAAACTTTTTATTATAACTTGGTGTGTGCCTGCTCATGTATAACCACTGTTGTCCAAAGCTACTTCTGGTGTGCAGTCTAAGATCTAGCGCAGATATCTTTTTTGGCATCATTGGCTTGGATTAAGGTTGTGCTCTGCAATAGAGGGGTTAGAATGTATGAGACCAATAGGCAGAATTAATTAGGGATGCACAACATATTGGTACTGAAAAAGTACAGAAAAACACACATTAAAGTACAGAAAAACACACAGTATTTCGAGATTTTTTCAGTACCAGAAGTAAACCTTCCTTCAACTTTCCCTCCAATCCCCCAACAAATCAACACTGTGAAATTTGTGACAAGAATTATCACAAGTACAGTCTGATTCAGTTCAATGCCTTTTGGTAGGCGATTGCACATTATATCCATCTAGTGTTCATTTTTTCTGTAGTATGGTTTGCCAGCCAAAAAATATGCTTTGATCATCAAATATTTGTAGGTGTTTTAAGCTGTATGCCATTGCAACACTGGATGTCTTGTGCTTAGTAGCTTAAAAACATAACAGTTGAATAGATAGGCTTGTTTATAAGCAAAGAACAAGGGTCTTTATACCTACAAATACATGGTGACCTTTTAAGCTACTTAAAAGAAATGACAAGCATAAGCTGTTAATAGTTAATAGTTCCAAAACTAATAATAAGGCACATTGATCCTTAATCTAAATTCTCAACAGATGCTTACATGATGGATTTTTTTTCAGTGGTCAGATTTAAAAATTTAATGGGTGAGGTCTGTGGCAATAGACCTTGTGGTCTGCCAAAGATTAGTTGAAATACCAGACTGTGCTGCAGTTGCCTCCCCATTGTATATTAATTGAGTTTAGATATGGATCTGGGAAGAGAGACTGACTGTCCTTTCTGAAAGTAATGTTTGTAGTCAACCAATAACAAGATGTGTGGTGTCAAGGGTTCATGGGAGATCCTCAGTGATGTGGTCCCCTAAGAATGTCAACCTATTGACTTTCCACAACAGCCCCAAGTCAGTAGTCATTTGACCCCCTATAATTCTCCAGTCAGAAGCTTTGTTTTATTGATAATAAGGGACATTATTATTGACCCATTCACTGAGAAGTTGAACTTCTTCTCAACAAAAAAGCCTGATAGTTTTGTTAAATAGCAAATGCACTAGAATAAGCACACAACCCTGGGGTCGTTTGATGCTTTATAATAGTTCTAGATGCAGTTATGAATGGTGGTATTCAATACTAGTCCTTGGGGCATAATTGTCTTGAGTGCATAGCTGAACTCGGTGAACACTGTATTGTAAATGTTTGGCTTGTTATGGTGGGCTAAGTGTGTGTGGAACGCTGTGAAAATTGTTTGCACAGTATTAATCTATTGCATCTGATATGCTGGACTTTAAAAGAGCCTAGGGCCCTATGGAATCAGTTTTATTTTTTCACAAATTACGTTTTTTTTTTTTTTTTTTTTTTCACCGTTTTATTTTTCCTTGATTCTGATTTTTTTGTTTTTTTCTTTTAATACTGTAAGTAGCAACAGCTACAACAAAACAAACAATAATGAAATTGCACTTTATGTTCCTTTTAATGAAACGGCACACTAGCTCAACTAAACCTTATTTTGCATATCCATTTATCAGGTAGGAGCCCAGATATTCCATGATACTGTGTGCTGAGACTGCAGTAGGATAGTAAGTGCCCTCCAGAATCATAAAAGCTGTTAATAGTTTGATGCACCCTTCTGAGATGAAGGTTAACTTCACTTTTTGGGTCTAGGATATTTGTTACAGCCTGAGCTGATGTGTTCTCAGCCAGAAAGAACTTTTTGTAGAGGTGAGTATGTTCAGCGAGGCACCCTACTGATTTGAACCAGCTATTCCACCTGGTGTTTCCTACCTCAGGGGTTCCTGGCAGGCTTCTTGAAGAAGGCAGAGTTTATCTACATCACTAGTGATGCAGCCTCACTAGCTGCCAGGTCTCTCCCACCAAACTGATGACATGACACAAGCAGATTGAATGTACACTGTTAGGCATAACCCCTTTTAAAACTTCCTGGTATACTTTCAAACAGTATGATGCATTGTCTGTAACCACTGCTAAAATGTCTTTTAACATTCAGCCGATTGTTGTGAAGGGACTGAAGTGCTGCCTGTGAAAAGGTGGAAAAGTTGCAGCACTCCATAAAGATAATGTCTGCCAAAAAGTACTGGTTTTCAGTACCTGTAATTGTAATTATGTAAATTATTTCTAATGATTATTATACCTTAAATGCTTACAGATTGAAAAAGTGCATTATTACATATGTAGCTTCATCTACTGCATATCGTAAAATAATTAATTACAAAGCAAAATCAAGCAAGACGCTAAATCTGGGAATTAAACAGAACTAAAGAAAGGGAGACCCATTTTTAAGGGCTCGTTGCATCTGAGGAGAAGCCTGCTCTTCTTCAAAGGTTTGTAGGTGCTGAGTTTAAAACGGAAGAGTCAAATGTGGACCTTGTGTGCCTCGTCACCGTGAGGCAAAACATTTTATTAAATCCAGAAACATCGCTGTTAATTTTTAAACAGGTACTATGGTATGCTGGCAAAACTTGCAGAAAATTTGTCCAGATTTGTAAAAGTCGTCGGAATATTGTTGTGCCCTCAATTTTGCAGTTAAGCTCGTGTTTCTTAGTTTTTGGACATAGGGTATCTAATACTGCTCGCTTCATTATTTTTGTCTCGTGCAGCTGGCTAATTCGCATGCCTTTAATGAGAAAACATGCAGGAAACATGGGCCCAAACAGATAGAGGCACAACTGAATTTCTACAAGAATTGTGTTTGCTTGAATAACAACAAACTAAAAAATAGTATCTGAATGAGATTGAACTACAGATTATTCAATCATTTAATTTATTGGGAAGTTTTGTAACAGTCACCCTTTTAGTCTGTAAATTCCGCACATTTCCATTTTTAAATATGAAATCTGTTTTTATGCATTAGTTCCGTGATTCTGTCCGTGTTTTCCGCATCGTGGAAATCATAGGTCCCTAAGAGCCCTAACCATCTCTAGATTAATACCCATAGAGTAATAGTTACTTAGGTGCAGGATTATGGATTTCTTTTGGCATTATAATAGTCCTTTACTGTGACTGGCTCTGGTCCCACTTATCAATCTCCGTTTATGAGTGGCGCTTAACATATGATATTCCCACAATAAAGTAGTTGGGAACATGGTGACTTACATCTCTGCAACAGCTCTTGTTTAGCTCTCCTTATGTATACTGCAACAGTTTAGTATTTGTGACTTTTGGCTTTTTGACTACTTTTTTTTTTTTTGGGATTTGTCCATAGTGTTAATCTATAGTTCTGTTTTGAACCTCTTGCCTGTTTGCTATTCTTTGTGTGTTTGACTTTCAGATGGTAGAATTTTTTAAACATTTTTTTTTTTATTCAGCGTGTCTGCTTCATAACCATCTTACCTAGATCTGCAGTATAACCACTGAGTACAGACAGCCATGCTTTACAGAGTGTGTTGTGTCGCAGTATTTCTCTGGCTTGTTCTTGCAGGATCTGCTCTAGATACTTAACATTTGCTTAGGAGATGTTTTGTGTGAATTTCGTGGGATTCGCACTCCATCTTGCCATCCTTGTTTTATACTAATCAAGGGTCTGCTCACTTCATCAATGAACAGGATGAGTTACTGGTCACTTGGCAGAATTACGGTTCTGATTGATTGATTTTTGTGTGTGATTTGGTTTAAAATGAGCTTAAATGGGTTTTACGTTTGTCCAACAAGTTGATATTAGTGGTTTCTATACAGGTCAGTTTCCTTCTATACCTTTCTACATGTCCTGAGTTTTTCCAGAAGAACTATAGTACCTACTTTTTCCCAGTAGTTATTTGCAGCTCTGATGCTAAGCATTAAGTTAATTGTGATTGCTCTCAGTGAGTATGATTACATGTTTTCGCATAACCGGGTTAAGGCAGAAACATGGCTTCTTAAAAATCCACACTTTTTGGGCATGTGCTCTTCTGGAGTTCTCCTTTGTCAAAATGCTTAGACGTCACATGTTGCCTTACACCCAGTGCTGCTGGAAGAATAAAAGCAAATTTATTGTTACTTCAGTAACACAGGTATTGCATTAGGCTGCTCGTTACTTTAACTCTTTTAGGGCTGATTTTTTTTTTTCCTTTTCTCCCAGGGCTGAATATTTTTCCAAAAAACAAAATTTTCTGAAAAGCACATAAAGCAATAGTTTTTCACATGTATCAATACAGAATGTCTGTTGCTGCGTGCAGTGCCTTATTTCACCATGTTAGCCATCTGTGGCTGCCGCAACAGTGTCAGCAGCTGCATGAGGGTGGCGTCAGAAGAACAGAACACAGCCGATACCGGTTACCGCACTTTCGTTTTAGTTCTCGATCTCCAGATCACCTGCACCAAAACAAGTCAGAGTCCAATTCAAAATAATAAAATATACATAAAACTCACCAGAGTATTTTGCTTTGCACATTCACTTTGCTATCTCGCCAGATTCCATTCTAGGCAATGTTTACGCTACTCTCACACATTGCAGGGATTCGACATTCCTCCTAGCAAGGAGGGTCTACCTATAAAACAGTGGTGAGTTTTGTCAATGTTTACAGCTGATTATCACCTCCTTCCCATGGGTGCAGACTTTAATCATCATCTGCCCTCAACCCTGTTGTCGACAAAAGTCAACATCCTCCCTAAAAAAGTTAAAAAGTAATTGGACAACACATCACACTTTAGTTTTAACTTTCTACCCTACTGTTTTAGGGATTGTGTTGCTGAGTTTAACACTGTATGTTCAGCTCATCAACATAAATTCAGTTCTTACTGAAATACTGAGACAGATTATTTCAGCCAGAAAGAGAAATAATGTGATTTCCTCAATATTTGCCCCTGGAAATGCATTTTGTTGATGCTTTTACCCATGGCTGCTGAAAGTGTGTGCAAAGCAAATACATGGACATGTTACAAAATCCTTGGCAGTAACCATGTTAAGGGTTTACATGGCCACATAAATGGGGTATTCGTAGAGAAATGTACCTCTGTTAACCAGGTTTCTGAGAGGTTAATAACCCAATTTGTTTAACTGGAATAAGGGTTTACGTGATATTACAGAAATCGGGTTTCTGTAAAGCACATGCAAATGCACTGAGTGTTTCCTTGTTTTCAGATTTAAAGGCTACATCACAGACTTTGGTTTGGAAGTGGGCTTCCGTGTTCATTTAAATGGCAGTAATTAGGCAGAATCATTATTTTTCTGGTGATTACAACTTCATTGATATATTTACTAATGTAATCATTCTTACTGTTTGACAGACAATAAACATCTGTATGCAGAACTCAGGAATAAGGAAATATGGTGGGACTCAAGAAGTGGGGGAGGTGTTTAGCCTCCACCAGTAAGAATACTCCCTCTGATTATTTCAAGATTAATATGTTCTGTGGTTCTGTTCTTTAGTTTTATCCGGTCACACTTGCCAATTGTACTGACATGGGACAAGGCAGTAAGTTCTTTTTAAATCAAAAGGACCAGGAAATCAAATTGATTAAAAAACTGCCAAGTTTGTATACCAGAAAGTCCAACCGAGCTGCTATCAAGTCCAAGTCCAATACTCAAACAAAAAAAAATTAAAGTTGCTATGACAAAAAGTTAAGTTCTTATGATTGGAGATTTTGAGATTAAAAGATTCACACACTAATACAAAGAGATATCTGTAATCTTGGATGATCCAGTCCTTTATGTGGATGTTCCAGTGATGTCAGACGCTGTGCACTTCAGGACTATTCTGAGTAATATTAACATATTCACTGCCACACTCCACACACACAGTGACCTAGCATCAAATTCAAAGTTGCAGTGTTAGCAGCGCTGTCTACTATTTCACTGTGCTGCAGAGTTAAATAGAGTTGAAAATAAAACTATTGCCTTTTTTGTTTTCAGTCCAAATGCGTCCGAATTTTTCCTTTTTTCTTGTTGTGAGATTTGTGTTTGCATCAGCACTTGAAGGTGACATTAGCTGGTTAATAACACTTACTAAATATAATTATTTAATGGACAAATTAAAATTTCATGTGTTACAAACTTCTGATATTTTTCCTAATCTCTCCTTACTTTCTTACATTTATTCCAACTTTAAATCTACCTTTTATCAAATCAAATTCATTAACTCATTAAGAATTTCTGTAAAACAGCTTTTATTGTATTGTTTCAAATTGTCCTATGTACGTTATCGGGCTTTGTTATTGCTCATGCTTGTGTACTATTCTGAAGTTGTTTTCTGACTTGTGTCCAGTGCACGAGATAAGCCAGGTAAAGAATGAATGGATTGTGTAGCTATGTCAGTTACACTCAGGGAATGAATCTGAAGTTCGCACTTCTTTATTGGATTTGTGGCACTAAACTGAAAACTATTTCAACTATGAATGGGTTGGTGGATAAATAAAATGGTAAATAATCTGTCACAAAATCATGTATGAATCATCAGAAATGTTTGGGGAAAACTCCCAGTTCCGCACTGAAAAGCTGTAGAAATTGCCTTTCATAGATTTTTCATGGAACTTTTAAACCTGTTTGATTTATTTGGCTAAAATAATTTTTGGGTAAGTGACAGATATGTCAAATAAAGCTGTGACAAACAAAACTTTATAATAATTTATTGTTCTGTTGTTTTTGCAGCACCTCCAAAATTGATTGTTACTGCAGAAAAAAATGTCACTGTCACAAAACTCCCATATGACCTGACTTGCAGTATATCTAACCTGAGGTGGAACAAGGTGGAAACAATGACACTTACTTGGAAAGAAAATGGAAAGGATCTGTTTTTCTTTGATGGATCCAAAAGTAATAGTCAGTCAGAGAGATATCGCTGTGACAAGGCTAATCCATCACATTGCTTACTTAGATTGAATGAGAAGAAATCAAATGGTGATTATACCTGCATTGTAACTGAAGGAAAAGCTGAAGGAAGCGCAACTATAAAAGTGAAATTTGAAGGTATTTCTGTGTTTCGTTTTAATTTAATATTTATTACTAATGGCAGATATGTTATACACACCCTCACCACTGTCTCTACCAGTATTTTGTTGCTACTATACCAGTAAAAGCTGAAGGTATATTTGAGTTTTACTTTCATTTAATTAGTATTGTTAATGTGAGTTATTTTATTAGGTCTAACCCTCAACTTTCAATGAAACATACTCCCAGTATGCCCCAACAGTGACTCCTTCATAGATCAAATATACAGTATATCAAATGATATAATTAAATTTGTCCCAGTTACAGTATATATCATTGTATAAGCTTAAGTGCATATAGTTTTTTGACTGAATCCAGTTTAGGTCTTTCTGTTGGCCCAAGTTTAATAGACAGTGGATATTTCTGCTGTGATATTTCTTTGCATAAGGACCATTTTAATCAATTTAAAGTAGTAGTAGCAAAAATAATAATACATTTTATTTATATAGAGCATTTCCCATGCTGAAAGCGCTTCCCAGAGTTTTATTTTGAACAAAAAAAAAGCAGATAAAAGATCAAATATACAACACCCGACTCAAAATAAAATCAGCATAAAACACTCAATAATGATAAATAAGGAAACACAATGTTTTAATTAGAATTACAGACAATAAACTACAAAAATGCAACTGCTGCAAAATCCTGAACACATAACATAATTTGTGATCCAAATGCAAATCATCATAAGTACCTGGACAGAGAGGTAAACTGAAAGAGGAGTCATAATGTCAGGGTAAATTAAACGCCTTCCTAAATAAATTAATTTTTAAGCTGTAAAAAAATGGATCGAGTTGGTTGTGCAAAGTAAAAAAAAGAACAAAATATATTGCACGTATGACTAAAAGGACTATATATATTTAAAAAAGCAAAGACTGACCATAAAAAATACATTTTTAAAGTGCTGTTCTTTTCTAATTCATTTGATACACCAAAGAAAAACAAGAAGACATAACTAGGCTTTATTATTGCCTTTCAAAACATCTTTTGGAACCTGAAGAAACATTATATGAAGTCAACCAAAGAAAAATTTAGATCTCCATTGACTACATAACAGCAGAGATTGTCAAATCAAACCTTGCTGTACAGTTGTCTAAAGAAAGCTTTCACACTTGCCACATGGCTGATTTTTAAAATCCTCATTCTACAGAAATTGATGTTGGTGAATAATTTTGTAAAAAGATATTAATGAAGAAACATCATTTATAAGAAACAAACCCCTCCCATTCCATTATTTTTCCACTTTTGAAGTTATTCAGCATTTCAACGTACATGGATGCTTACTGTTACCCTAAACCTCCCCTTTCTTTTTGTCTGTGCTTCTCATTTTCCCTTCCTTGGTTACCAAAGCATGTGCTAATTTTGCTTTACATAACAGTCGAGATCAACATTTGAGTTTTTGTAAGATATCCATTATTACATTAGATCTAATAAAGCTTGCATGTGAATAGGTCTGTTCACTGTCACAAGACAGAATGAATATGGGAGAATATTTCATTTATAAAGCAATGATTGCTTGCATAACCTACATTTTAAAAGAACATCAGTTTAAACCAATCCACATATACAGTGCCTTCCTCAATGTTTGAGATAAAGACATATTTTTTCCTTGATTTAGCTCTCTGCTCCACAGTTTAAAATTTCAAATCAGACATTTCAGACATGATTATAGTGCACATTGCAGACTTTAATTTACGGGTATTGCATAGATTTTGATCAAACCAGGTAGAAATGACCACATTTTATACAGGCTCCCCCCATTTCAAGACACCATAATGTTTGGGACATAGCAATGGAAACATTCACAGACTCGCACAAAAAGTATTTCCTAACACAGTGCTAAAGTTTTCACCGTTTCCTTAGGTTTTCAGATACATCAGACTGCGACCTAACTATATTTGTGGCCTTATTATGACGTTAGTTTTTCTTCATAAATGTTTTATTTACAGTGGCTCTGCTGAATTTTCTCCCAGCCATCCTTTCTGGAGATATATACTTGTAGGATTATAGATCGTCTAATTTGTGTTGCCATCTGTGGGGAGGTAGTAGTGTTTCTTCCCAATGAAGAGGCGTATCTGCGAGAATTAAAAGATTTGTTGTTTGGTGAATGTGAAATCCAGCGAGATAAATCATTTTTCATTTGTGTGAATGCTATTGTCAGACACTTTTCATGCAGAGAGAAAGAAACGCTATTCACTCATGGACAGTTGTACGTTGTGTTGTCACAATGTAATTTTAAACACGGAATCCAAATTCAATGCAATATTGATGAAAAGGTAAAATCGTAAAGAGATTGAATATATGGACATAGGTGATATGACAGCAGTGCGGCAGCAGCAGCATTAGCAATCCAGCAGCTGATTGAGCAAAGAGGAGCTAAAAAAAAAACTAAATGTGTTTCCCATCGTATCACCACTTAAGAGGGGGTTTCGGAGGAGCGACTGTATCTTCTTGGGGTGCTTTCAGCTCCCCTCTTCACGATGCGAGTGGCAGAGACGTGAATTGGCTGGTGCATAGCACAGGCCAGGGATTGGCGACCGATGCGAGCAGGGGGCAAAGCCCCCTAGTGTGTGTGTGTTTGTATATATGTATATAGACAGATACGTATATAGATCTATATCTATCTATCTCCAGAAAGGATGGATGGATAATATAAGAGCATGTGAGTGAAATGTCGGTCTCAAACTTCATTCTTAAGCCATCTGTTGTGCTGCTACTAGTATACAGCTTTGTAAAAATTGCTTTGCTGCTTCAAAACCAATTGATACTATCACTGTACTTTGCATTCCTTACAAAAATAACTGGCACATATGGCATGTATTTTAATAAGGTGAATATTTTGACTTTGAGGTTTTATCAGATTTACACATTTTAGGCATTCCTGAAAACAAATTTTGACCAATTTTCAGAGTGATGTCTGTGTGTTTGTTACAACTCAAAAAAGAATCGTTCAGTACACCTGATCTTGCATTAGGGACTTATCCAAAATATTAAGGTTTGAATATTCATAGTTAAGGTTGTTAAATGTTTGGGTGTGACAAATACAGTATGTTTGTACATTGTTCTTTTTTTATATTAATATTTTTACCTTTTCGTTCACTACGGGATCACGGGGGTCTGCTGGAGCCAATCCCAGCCAGCTTTGCAAAAACAGATCTACAAAATAATGTCAATATTACATTTGTCATCTGTAAAAACTTGGCGCTGAAGTTAATGAAGTGTAAAATAAACTACTGTTCTTTTACAATCAAATGTCAGCTTTTGCCTTTGAAAGGCTTTTTCTTTTGAATTATAACTCAATAATGATATTCTGACAGCCCAAATTACCATTGTAAAATGCTGGAGGCCAACAGAGTTTGATCAAACGTTTCTGTTCATCTTAGTGCCCCAAATGCAGAACAACTGAGGGATTAGAATAAACATTTTTCTTTAAGATATTCTTCTTCCATTTCAGTCCACTTAATAAAATTTTGCAGGACAATTTTACTGCTAAAATCACACTAGCAAAACGTCACCTTGGATTTATTGCCCCTTTGCAAGCTGCCTCACATAATATTAGTACATTAACTTTAAACCAAGATTATCACAAGCCAATTTCTACTCAAACCTTGCCAATTAAGGGATGACAGCTTATTTCTTTACTATACAGAGATTTCTAGTGAGACAATTTGGGGGGAATTCAAGATAATCTTATTTGCTATAGTAGATTAGGTCAAAGTGCAGTCTTTTATTTATAATTCATATGTCCTTTTATTAACAATGTTGTCTTACTGTCTTCTTATTTTGTGTATTTTATTACTTTGCCACGGTGTTTTCCACCTTTTCAGCTTTCCTCAAAATCACACCTTCCGTTTCTATCCATCCATTATCCAACCTGCTATTATCCTAACTTTGGTTAACTTCACTCTTTCACTGCTCCTATGGTAGTTATTATCTGAGCTTTGCTGCCATCTGCTGTTCAAAGAACATCTTCACTGTCCCACTTATAACATGGCAGTCAAGGTGTAATGACATAAACAATTAAAAACACTCCCAATTTTCAAAGTTACCGGTCCCAAAATGCACTCAAATTAAATACATTTTCTAAGTTGTTTAAAAAAAATAAGAAACTGTTTGTTGCCACAGCTACAAGTAAACAAGCTAAAAAGCAAAGTTTTGTCATTTAAATATACAGTAGTTGGTTGTACTTGTTTTGTTTTTCATAAGTTAAAAGTTTTAAATTTGTTAATATGAGATTTAATTTATATATTGTACATTTGACTTGAAATATAGTGTAAATATGTAGCCATACAGTTGTGGCACTAAAATGTGCTATAATTTTTTTTTTTTGTTTGTTTAGTTCATCTGCCTCCTTCAGTAGAAATATTAAACTGCACCTGTATTTGACTGGCATGTTTATGTAACAGTAGTTAAACTACAACTTCCATTTGTCATTAATGAATATAAACTCAAGTCATTTAATCCAGCATTTTTTTACTAGATCTAAAATTTAAATCTGCCTCAATTAAGTGCATTGACAGCTAAATGATAATTGAATATAAAAACTTTCTTTAAGAGTTGAGCATATCTGAATACTTTAGAAGGGCAGTTGGATTTTGAAAATGTGTTTAAATTGGGTTGAAGTTGTTATTATCAAAACCACTGTGTATAATTTTTAACAATGACACCATGTACTAATGTCAAGTGGCAGTGCAATTAGAAAGAGCAAACTCTATATATCATGTATAAGTGTGCAGGCTGCAAAAGCAGTGCACATCCTGATTGAATTGCACTCCACAATCAAGGTTTATGAACACAGTGAGACATTGGCAGTTGGATCAGTTACTGTTTCTTTAAGGGAAAGTAAAGGAAAGCTTTGCTGTAAGAGGGTTTTGGGATACTTGCCTTGTGCAGCATACAACCCATGTTATTTTTTGTTCTTTATTATGGTAAAGTTAGATGGGAAAAGAAAGCAAACATGAAAGCTATACAAATTGTTGTTTTAGTTTAAATCATGCCAGCTACAGAAGAGGGTAAAATGAATATAGAACTAAAAGTATGCATGTTATCAACTTAATTATCAATATATAGTTTTTTTAAATACTGTACATTTCTTCCATACTGTATAAGAAATATTTTAATTTTATAATTACAGGGGTCCTGTTATCCCAAAGGGAGATTTAAATTTTTCAGTGTTTCTATGTAGGTTGAGTATTACCATTTATAAAAAACATTGTGACATATATTGCTTTAATGTGTTACATGGAAATGATGTTTATTTAACTGTTCTTTGGCCTCATTGAGATTTTGTTTACCCCAAGAAAAATTGTCCAAAAACAATGATTTTTTTTCAACAAGAAAATTTTTTACTACATGTAACAAAAACCTGTAAATACCAAAATGTCAACATAAATACAGTAGAAAAGACATGTCTAGTGTCCACTGCTATACTGATGCAAATTTATTACGCATCCATTGTGTGATATTTTAAGACAGTCACCAATGCACAGCTCAATGTTGCAGTTGGGACAGTAGAACCATGTTTCTTTGAACATTTTTACATTTTTTTACTGTTGCTTGTGCATGTGAGGGTCAAAGTTCAGTGCCTGATCTGCACAATCAGTGTTGCCCATTGTGTTTCTGTAGGCTACCACAGAGCAAGGCTTAGTGACTTCCACATTTCCCCTGACACAAACATCGACAGTATGGCAGTATGTGTGACAGTAAATGGTGCTAAGGCGATGACATCTTGCTTGTCCCTGCACACTATCACAATTACTTTGCCTTTGTGTCGCGCAGCTGCTGTAGCACCATGTTGAAGCTTCACACGATCAAATTCATTGGTCATATCATGGCAGTCTGATTGGATAGTGCCGATATCATTCATCGGTGTCACTTTCTGTATCAACGTCTGATGATCAATTCACATCGTCCTCACTATTGCCCAGTTCACTGAGTGATGCAGGTCATTCTAAAGCTGCATTTACGACTTTTAATTTGCTGTTGTGTTTTTAGCTGTAGTCTTCACCCCTCATTATGAATATTGGTTAATTACTGTAGAGTGGCAAAACACATTTAAAAATTCATTGCTTTTTTGCAGCGTGAAGTACTAGGGTGTTGTTCCCTGTTAGCCATTTTGAATGTAGAGAAAAGCCAAGAAAAATGACACCTTTTATTAGCTAACTAAAAAGATTACAATATGCAAGCTTTCGAGGCAACTCAGGCCCCTTCTTCAGGCAAAATGTAATCTGCAGCATGAAGTTATTTTATCCAGTAGATAGTAGCAGAATACTCTCTTGAGCATTATTCAGGCTTAAAAGTGTAAAACAGATCATTACATGTCACCCCTAAGTCTGACTTATTTTGGTTAACCACAATTGCTTAGAATTCCAAGCTTGGGTTAACGCCGAAGAGGTTAATGAAACATCTGTACTTTTACAAGATGTTTCAATTTTATCTGCTTGAAAATACCACACATGCTTTTACAACAAACATTGCACTGAAGAAACTTTGACCTTACAGGTTTGTTTTGTTGGATAAAAATCTATTTACCTGTTTTACCTTGATCATTAAGTGTTACAGTATGGGCCCTGCTGTTGTTATATAATGTTTTTTTTTTTTTTCTTTTCTTCTCCCATCTGCTATAGTTCCGATTCCTCTGACAACACTGGCCTCTTTGTTGCCATTGGACTTGTTGTTACTGCTGCTGCTGCTGCTACTGCTGGTGGTGTGTTTTACAAAATATGTAAGTAAACTGTTCATTATCAAGAGATCAGTGTTATAAAATATTTAGGAAAAGTCTTTTGTCTTTTTTTGTTCTGTAGGTTTTTCTCTACCATCAATGTTGGCCCATAATCAATATAATTAATAAACAGAATGGAATAAGTTGAATGGTGTTATTTAATTTTTTTTTTCTTTCAAGGTGAGGCTGTGTGGACGTTCAAAATGGTACTTCTATTAGATCTCAAACATCACGTTTATGTTTGTAATTGGTGTAGTAAGGCTCTTCCTCATCTACATGGTGTGAAAAACTATTTGCCCCCTTCCTGATTTCTTATTCTTTTGCATGTTTATCACACAAAATGTTTCTGATCATCAAACACATTTAACCATTAGTCAAATATAACACAAGTAAACACAAAATGCAGTTTTAAATGATGGTTTTATTATTTACGGAGAAAAAAATCCAAACCTACATGGCCCTGTGTGAAAAGTAATTGTCCCCTTGTTAAAAAATAACCTAACTGTGGTGTATCACACCTGAGTTCAATTTCCGTAGCCACCCCAGACCTGATTACTGCCACACCTGTTTCAATCAAGAAATCACTTAAATAGGAGCTGCCTGACACAGAGAAGTAGACCAAAAGCACCTTGAAAGCTAGACATCATGCCAAGATCCAAAGAAATTCAGGAACAAATGAGAACAGAAGTAATTGAGATCTATCAGTCTGGTAAAGGTTATAAAGCCATTTCTAAAGCTTTGGGACTTCAGCGAACCACAGTGAGAGCCATTATCCACAAATGGCAAAAACATGGAACAGTGGTGAACCTTCCCAGGAGTGGCCGGCCGACCAAAATTACCCCAAGAGCACAGAGATGACTCATCCGAGAGGTCACAAAGACCCCAGGACAACGCCTAAAGAACTGCAGGCCTCACTTGCCTCAATTAAGGTCAGTGTTCACGACTCCACCATAAGAAAGAGACTGGGCAAAATGGCCTGCATGGCAGATTTCCAAGACGCAAACCACTGTTAAGCAAAAGAACATTAGGGCTCGTCTCAATTTTGCTAAGAAACATCTCAATGATTGCCAAGACTTTTGGGAAAATACCTTGTGGACTGATGAGACAAAAGTTGAACTTTTGGAAGGCAAATGTCCGTTACATCTGGTGTAAAAGAACACAGCATTTCAGAAAAAGAACATCATACCAACAGTAAAATATGGTGGTAGTAGTGTGATGGTCTGGGGTTGTTTTGCTGCTTCAGGACCTGGAAGGCTTGCTGTGATAGATGGAACCATGAATTCTACTGTCTACCAAAAATCCTGAAGGAGAATGTCCGCCATCTGTTCGTCAACTCAAGCTGAAGCGATCTTGGGTGCTGCAACAGGACAATGACCCAAAACACACCAGCAAATCCACCTCTGAATGGCTGAAGAAAAACAAAATGAAGACTTTGGAGTGGCCTAGTCAAAGTCCTGACCTGAATCCAATTGAGATGCTATGGCATGACCTTAAAAAGGCGGTTAATGCTAGAAAACCCTCAAATAAAGCTGAATTACAACAATTCTGCAAAGATGAGTGGGCCAAAATTCCTCCAGAGCTGTAAAGACTCATTGCAAGTTATCGCAGCTTGATTGCAGTTATTGCTGCTAAGGGTGGCCCAACCAGTTATTAGGTTCAGGGGCAATTACTTTTCACACAGGGCCATGTAGGTTTGGATTTTTTCTCCCTAAATAATAAAACCACCATTTACAAACTGCATTTTGTGTTTGTTATATTTGACTGTTTGATGATCAGAAACATTTTGTGTGACAAACATGCAAAAGAATAAGAAATCAGAAAGGGGCAAATAGTTTTTCACACCACTGCGTTATGTACAAATACAGTACAAGCTCTACTCAAAATTGCTATCCAATAAAATGTTAAAGCTTTGTTGAACTAATACAGTTGTGACATAAGTATTAAAATGCCTCTTACTACTACTTTTTAACAAATATAATTAGGTAATGTACTATGTGACTTGGAAATATTATAGCTTTTTTTTTTATTCTGTAGAATGCAGCACTGTAATTCTTTAAGAACATTTCATTTGTATTAAATCTGAATGAGTATGTAGGGAGTACTGTATATAGGGGCTTCCCAAGTAAGCCTTTATTGTCTTTATTAAATATAAGATGTTCATTGATTTTTTTTTTTTTTCTTCTCATTCTACAGTTTGGTCCAGGATTCGAGAGGTATGTGACTTAAAATCAAAACATCATCCATTTACAACAGCATGCTATAAATACATATTTCATACTGCATTATGATGTTTACTGTTTACTTTTTTCAGTAGCATTTTATATTTTATTCATTAAAAAGTTAGTCCTGTTCTTTTAGTGCTTTAAATTATCTCTTGGCATATTTTTTTTTTTTCTTTTTCTTTATATATAATTCTGTTTTATTACCATAGTTATATCTTATTTATTATTATGTATATTTTTGAGCTGATTAACTATAAAAAGTATGACAAATAATACTGTTGATATTGCTGGTGGTATTAGATATTAAGTTCTAATTCAAAGTGAGTAGTGTTTTATCTTTCAAATAACCAGTTGCACTTAGTGGATCTCTAAGTCAGATCTGTGTTTCAGACAACACAAATATTCCCTCTGTTATGGTGTCTAGTCCACAAGTTCCTGTATCCATTACAAAGTATATGTGTACTGAAACTTTACAGAAGAGATAATTTTATTCAATAAATCAGGTTTTTGGTATATATTTCTCTCTTTGTAGATTTCAGTTTTTGTTTTTTTTAAAGGTGGGTATATCTACTCTTTCCTTCCCACCCTTTACATTTAAGGGCTCATTTATACTTCACGCTCAGAACACGTACGCGTCCATCGCGTGGCTGCCACAGCGTTCCCAGCGTTCATTTCCGCGTCATCTGAGCAGGTCCTCAGAAATTAGCGGCAGCGTGTGCGCGAGTTGCAGTACCAGCAAAAGTCGAGCGCGGTGTGCTAAAAGTCAGAGCGTGACGTCAGAGTCTCTGTTTACTATCTACATGTGAAAGCTAGCCTCTATGGAGATCCTTCAGGGATCGATAATGCTTACTTGCTGTTTGATGAATGGCTCAAATACAAGCGCTATACATTATGTAGCCGATGTGAAGTTGCAAAAAAAAAATAGGCGGCAAAAAGATGGTATGTGAGACTTTTAAAATGTATCGTGTCATTTATATATGTCTTTTTATGTTTTAATTTTTGCAACTTAACAGCAGCAACATAATGTATAGCGTTGTATTTGAGCCACTGAGAAAAATAAAGGACACAGTGAAAATATGTATTTTGTGATTGAATGGTAAAAACAGACAGGAATATTATTCCTGAATAAATCAACTCAAACCTTAAACAACTTATAATATTTTGCTCTCCATAAAATATATCCTGTCTAAATTATACAAGTTAGAAATAAAGTAAACATTAAAAGAACAAACATTCAAATTTCTTTACTCTTATGTAATTTTATATTTTATAAAAATAAACTTAGATTTTAAATATCCCAAAAGATTTTGCTCTCCATAAAAATATATCCTGTCAAAATTATACAAATTCAAATATGAACATGCTGCATAACAAAACCTAGAAATATAAATAAAATGTGTTCCTTTCAGCAATAACAAATCAAATCATTCAGTTGTCTTTGCTCATATGTCATTTTAGAGCTGGGCCTGGCATCTTTTTTGGCAACAGGTTCGTTTCTGTTTGGTGTGAGGTTCTGTGTTGTGGAGATTCTCAGGATGGATTGCAGGTGCTCATCAGTGAGGCGACTCCTGTGTGCTGTTTTGTTAGTCTTTATCACTGAGAAGAGCTTCTCACACAGATATGTGCTACCAAACATGCACAAGGTTCGAGCCGCATGTAGGCGGACTTTTTGTTCTTCAAAGTCACCAAAGCGCCGTGCAAACTCAGTCGCTCAGTTTATCAGCAAAGTCGTATTTGGGAACACCGTAGTGGCGACTTGGTTTAACATTACTTGGTAACAGGGAAAGTGGGGCAAGTGGTTTGTTCTCCCATAAAAGCAGCTTCACTTGAAATCACTTTGTGATTGTGCGGGTAAAGCGTCCGCTGAAGTGTCAGATTCTTATTTAATTCTTCTGCTTTCTGTATCTTCTGCATTGCATTCAGGTCTTTCAGGTTACCCTGATGTTTTGTTTTATAGTGCCGTCTTAGATTAAATTCTGTAATTACAGCCACATTAGCTCCACAAATGAGACACGGGTTCAGTAAACATATACTCAGCCTCCCATCGGTTTTTAAAGGCTCTATTTTCAGAATCAACTTTTCTCTTCAGCATCGGTGAGCTAGCAATAACTTGCAGCATCTAAGGTAGACTTGATTACAGCGGTAACTGTTAGGCAAGGCAGCTGAAGCGCTGCATTATGGGATCTGTAGTTTATTGTGTTACCAGCGCTTCATATACCGGGCTTTAATAACAATAATACAGTATATAAAATGATCTGCGGGCGGATATAATTACGCCGGGCGGATGTGGCCCGCCCTTGAGTTTGACACATATGGACTAAATAGAACTTGAAAAGATATATTTTTCAAATGTGATCGCGCAATTCAGATAGAGTTGGCCTACAGCCTGCATGCCTCAATAAGTCATCCTCCCCTTGCCTTACTTTTTACCGTTCATCTAATGAATACACTGAGTATGGCTTTACCAAAACAATCATTGATGGCGAATAAAGTATCCATTATTGAGTATGTAGATCGGGTTATATATATATACATATATATATACCAGCGTATAGGGAAGTAGTGTGTTAAAAAGCTAGAAAAGAAAAGGGAACATTTTAAAAATAGCGTAACATGACTGTCAATATACAGTATTTGTTTTGTGAGTGTTACTGAGTGTTGCTGTCATCAAGGATTTGATTATCATTATTTCTTTCAATCAGGTTAGTATTTGTAGGATGTGTTGTGTTCAAGTTACATTCCGTGTTTGTCAATCGTTGTAAAGATGACAGGTTTCATTCATCGATTAGTTTCTTACTGCATCAATAAACAGCTCGTCTTCTTCTTTATCTGAGACCTGACACACTGCATGCACGGGTTTTTACACTGTCTTCCTTTAGCGGGACATTGACTTTTCCAGCGTGTGCTTTGTTTCGCAGTAGTTGGATTTATGAATATGCTTGTATGTATGGCGCTTCATATTTTTGCTGCCTTTTCAATTGTGTAATTGGTTTTGTTCAGCTCTTTGGAACTGTTGCTTTTATCTGTGCACTCGTCAGTTCCGTGAGCCACTCGGTGTACATGCATCGAAGGTTCCCAGCTGTGCTGGTGCCATCTCGTGCTATGTCCATGGCTGTATTTAATGTTACCTTAGTCCTGGCACTTAAAACTTTCTCTCGCAGTTTAAGCTGAGTTTGTGTCAAACACCACCCTGACCATCTCATCTTCCTCTCCATAAGCACAGTCCTTCACCCGTGAATATTTACCGTGGCAGTTTGCTATTGGATTGCGCTGGCGAGACTGACCTTATATGGGCAGGCACTAAATTACAAGCGCCAGCGTCTGTCTATGAACTTAATTTAAAGTGTAGGTTTACATGCGTGCTTTGTTTCAGTAGCAGAACTCATGAATATGGTTGTATATGTCACTTTCGCTTCGCTTCTTATTGTTTAGCTGCCTTCTCAATTATATAATGCATGTTTTCTTCAGCGCTTTTTGAGGTCTTCCTGGTTTTCTATGTACTGCGTGATTACGTGGGAGGCGTGATGATGTCACGAAACTCCGCCCCGGCGTTGAAGCTCATCTCCATTACAGTAAATGGAAAAACTGCTTCCAGTTATGACCATTACGTAGAATTTCGATATAAAACCTGCCCAACTTTTGTAAGGAAGCTGTAAGGAATGAACCTGCCAAATTTCAGCCTTCCACCCACGGGAAGTTGGAGAATTAGTGAGTGAGTGAGGAGTGAGTGAGGGGCTTTGCCTTTTATTAGTATAGATATATATATATACCTAGCAAAATACCAGCATGGAGATAGTGTGTTAAAGAAGTAAAGAAAGGAAACATTTTAAAATAATGTAACATGATTGTCAAAGTAATTGTTTTGTGTATTTGGTGGCAGCGTCACAAAGTTATTTTCGTCTAGCTGCATCAGAAAATGTACCACAACGTCTGACATGCCTCCTTTTACTGTTTTCTCACAGCTTGGATTGCTGCTGTCATATATATACATACACACACACACACACACACACACATATATATATATATATATATATATATATATATACACACACATACATATCTTCATATCTACATATCTATATACATACCTATCTACATCATATATACACATACATACATACACACACACAATTATATATATATATATATTCTAGATAGGTGTGTGTGTATATATATATATATATATATATATATATATATATACTACATATTATATATAACGTGATGGCAACATCAGAAGTAAGTAAAGTAAGAGGTGAAATAGAAGGCACTGTCCAAAAATAGATTTAACAACAAACCTTAAATTATCAACTATTTTTTAAATAATCAGTTTATGCACATCGACAATAGAATTTGTTTTCTTATTATTTATGTAGCAACATTATTATTCTGCATTCTGAGCACATTAGTTTGAGAATCTAGTTTACATATTCACAAGCCCTGAACCTCAAGGTCCATAGTCGGCATTCTAAGCTGACCACAATACAGGGTGGGCCATTTATATGGATACACCTTAATAAAATGGGAATGGTTGGTGATATTAATTTCCTGTTTGTGGCACATTAGTATATGTGAGGGGGAAAACTTTTCAAGATGGGTGGTGACCATGGTGGCCATTTTGGATCCAACTTTTGGTTTTTCAATAGGAAGAGGGTCATGTGACACATCAAAATTATTGGGAATTTCACAAGAAAAACAATGCTGTGCTTGGTTTTAACGTAACTTTATTCTTTCATGAGTTATTTACAAGTTTCTGACCACTTATACAATGTGTTCAGTGTGCTGCCCATTGTGTTGGATTGTCAATGCAACCCTCTTCTCTCACTCTTCACACACTGATAGCAACACCGCAGGAGAAATGCTAGCACAGGCTTCCAGTATCCGTAGTTTCAGGTGCTGCACATCACGTATCTTCACAGCATAGACAATTGCCTTCAGATGACCCCAAAGATAAAAGTCTCTAAGGGGGTCAGATCGGGAGACCTTGGGGGCCATTCAACTGGCCCACGACAACCAATCCACTTTACAGGAAACTGTTCATCTAGGAATGCTCGGACCTGACACTCATAATGTGGTGGTGCACCATCTTCCTGGAAAAACTCAGGGAACGTGCCAGCTTCAGTGCATAAAGAGGGAAACACATCATCATGTAGCAATTTCACATATCCAGTGGCCTTGAGGTTTCCATTGATGAAGAATGGCCCCACTATCTTTGTACCCCATATACCACACCATACCATCAATTTTTTGTTCCAACAGTCTTGGAGGGATCTATCCAATGTGGGTTAGTGTCAGACCAATAGCGGTGGTTTTGTTTGTTAACTTCACCATTCACATAAAAGTTTGCCTCATCACTGAACAAAATCTTCTCGTAAACTGAGGGTCCTGTTCCAATTTTTGTTTTGCCCATTCTGCAAATTCAGTGCACCGATCTGGGTCATCCTCGTTGAGATGCTGTAGTAGCTGGAGTTTGTAAGGGTGCCATTTGTGAGTAGCTAATATCCGCCAAAGGGATGTTCGACTAATGCCACTCTCCAGTGACATGCGGCGAGTGCTACGCTGTGGGCTCTTGCTGAATGAAGCTAGGACAGCCACTGATGTTTCTTCATTAGTGACAGTTTTCATGCGTCCACATTTTGGCAAATCCAACACTGAACCAGTTTCACTAAACTTAGCAAGCAGTTTGCTAACTGTAGCATGGGAGATGGGTGGTCTCGTAGGGTGTCTTGCATTGAAATCTGCTGCAATGACCCGGTTACTGCGTTCACCAGACATCAACACAATTTCTATCCGCTCCTCACGTGTTAACCTCTGCGACATGTCAATGGCTGTAAACAAAGAGAAACTTGTAAATAACTCATGAAAGAATAAAGTTACGTTAAAACCAAGCACACCATTGTTTTTCTTGTGAAATTCTCAATAATTTTGATGTGTAACATGACCCTCTTCCTATTGAAAAACCAAAAGTTGGATCCAAAATGGCCACCATGGTCACCACCCATCTTGAAAAGTTTTCCCCCTCACATATACTAATGTGCCACAAACAGGAAGTTAATATCACCAACCATTCCCATTTTATTAAGGTGTATCCATATAAATGGCCCACCCTGTAGATCAACAACTTTCTTTGGCAAAAATATAATGCTTTCCTAATAAATTCTAGGTGTTTACAAAATGTGCCACAATATATGTGAACCAGTCAAAAAGTCAGTCTTAAGGAATTAAAAAAAAGAAGAAAAATCTTAAATTTTTCACAACCGAGGATGGGGCAAAGTGAATATTTTTCATTCTGCATGGTGTTCACTGTTGTCTTTGGAACATTTCTTCAGTTATTGGTCTGGCTCTAATCAACAAGAAGCTTCATCAGCAATTTCAGAATATTTCAGATTATGGTAGACAATGGATGAGGCAGCTGACCAAGGGATGTTTTTCCAACATCACTGTTTTATTTTCTCTTAGCTACTTTACCTGTTGAATACATGTAAGATATTCAGTACTTGATTTCTCTTTACTTTACACGTACTGTTGGCATTCCTCAGTATCCTCATGTGTCTCAACCTCTCTTGGCTTCCTCTCTCGATTGCATTCCCATATATCCTACTTCTCAGACTGTTATTTCAAGTTTGAGGTGCCTTGCTCCCCTCCTGTCCACTTGTTTATTACCATCAGTGGTAGATGTGTCCCCATTACCCGTTGTGACAGCATCATTCATATTCTTATGAACAGTTTCTGTTTTTAAAGGCAACTCTCAGAATTCCTCCTGTGCCTTTCCTCTGTATCCTTGTGTGTATCAACATTTCTCCCCTGGTGTTTTTCCTGTCTTGATTGAATTGGATTGAGCAACCACAATGAATCTGACCAAGCAGACCAAAGTCAAACTGACCAATCACGTTGCTCAGAAGGACCAGACACACACACACACACACAAATACATTAATGTTTTACTATATAGATTCTTTAATGTATTTTTTCAGCAGAAATATTTAGTGCAAATAATGGGCTATATTTTATTAGAAAGTTTGTTTGGCTCTTTTAAGATATTTATATCTTTGACTTTTTTTTCTTTGACATTGTATGGGATGAATAAGTTATTAAATATGAACAAAGCCATTTTTTTACTTTCTTTATTTCTTGCAGTGCCTTTTTGAAAAATCTTCAAATAAAGATGCTGAAAACAAAAAACACGAAGAAGGTGTTCCTTTGTCAAAAAGCCACCAAAGTGAAACTTCAAATAAAGATGCTGAAAACAAATAACCCGAAGAAGGTGTTCCTTTGTCATAAAGCAGTTGAATATAACATAAGAAATCATTTCAACTACTCTGGCCCCCTAACCCTAAACTGGTTGAAGTGGGTTTGATGATGGATGGATTGATGAACTTCTCAGTTACATCCTAGAGAAACATGAAGCATAATTGTATTTTTATAATTTAAGTTTATTCTGTGCTCTCACATTTATAAAGCTTTGGACCATATTTATCTCTGTATAATGGCTAGTATTCCTGTCCCGTGGGATTTTGCAGAGCATTGTTTGTGTGTTTGTGTTAGCTTATGATATGCTGCACATCATATTTAATTGTATTTTTTATGTTCTAAAAAGTGATCTAAAATGCTAATAAGATTTGAAAGATAATAGGCGACGCCAGTAACTGAGAGCTAAATAAATCATACATGTCATTGGCAACATTGATGCATGTTTATACCAAAAAAAAAGTAGACTGGCTGCATGGCATAATAAACTAATTAATGAAAGTAAAAGGGCACATTTTAATTGTCCATGTTTACTCCACTTGTCTATTTAAGGGAATGTGACAGTAGTACTGTGTTTTTCAAATGTTTGCTCAGCCCTACAACATTATCATTTGTGATACAGAAAATATGCACCTAGCTGAGCTGTGAGAGCTCAGAAAGTATTTCATTTAATGACATGTTGACTGGAGTATTGTAATTTAATAGCCAGGATTCGTGTTCCCTGGGGCCCTTACTTGATGTGTGTTTTATTTTCATGAAAACTGTTTTAAATTGGTAATGATGTACTGAGGCTAGGGATCTGCACTGGCAATCGGAAAGTTGCCCATTCGAATCTCGTAAATGTCAAGAGACTCTGCTCTGTTGGGCCCTTGAGCAAGGCCCTTAACCTGCAATTGCTGAGCGCTTTAAGTAGTGAGAAAAGCGCTATATAAATGCAAAGAATTATTGAATTTTGAACCTGTATCTCCATTAAAACATTTTAGCTTATCCTGTCCAATTTATTGAAGGTTACCCTGGACTAAGATTTGTTTTCATCCAAATGTGTTGCCATCCGTATTTGGCAGAAAAACAAACACCAAGCTTGAATATTAAATTTCTTAACTTTTGGCCTCTAAATTTAGTCTCTATAAAAAGGTAAGTTTGTAAAAAATGTTTTTGTTCACATTAAACACTTTCTTGAAGATTTAAATTTTTATCAAGTAGTGCACGCTGGATCCAAAGGGTTTGCGTATGTTATGTTACGTGCAGGCTCATACTTTGGTGCATCACAGCTTTTGCTCGAGTATGTTGCATACCAGTGCTGCATTAATTTAAACAAAATTAAAAATTTGCAATGTTGTTTGTACTCGGGTTTTTGTTGTGTTGCCAGAGCAGCAGTAATTAGGGATCTGGCACAATGTGAGTAAATATAAAATGCACTTGTAGGTGGCAGGTATGTGAAAAAAGTTTTTCTTTTATTAACATTTTCTGTATCAAACAAGTTGTTCTTAATATCATTGTTTTTATTTTCAGTTGCTAACAATTATTTGCAAAGTTCATTGGTCTAAAATGCCTAAATCTGGTTGTGCCTTTTTAAATATACAATAACATATATAAAAAAGTTCTACTGGCTCGCAGTAGAAAATAGAATTAGTGAGTCAGTGTCACAACTAAAGGAGATGAAATTGAGCAACATTAAGACTTTTGATTGGGTGATGTTAGTTTTCATGAGGAAATAGCATCATTGAAATTTGATATTCTTTTAGTTTCTGGAAAAAACTTTGAATTTGTATGACTGCTTCTGTGTATTTCGAAAACAGTTAGCATTTTTATTTTCTCTTTAAGCACTTCTGAAAATGTGTGTCCAATATTGAGGTGTGTTGTTATTTTACACAGTAGATAAATTCCTCAGCATTTCCATTGTTTTCCAATTTGTTTTAGTGGAGAGGATTTTTATAGATTCCTCCTATAAATATGAATCTCTTGATCTTTTGAGGTTTGTGAAGTCTTGCATTACTGTGTACATTATATTATGTGAAGCACTTTGAGCTTCATTTCTTTTATGAAAATGTGCTATAAAAATAAAATGTTGTGTTCCCTTTGGACAAGATAGCCCATGGTGTATTAGAAATATCATCTTTGCTCAAGACCTTGACCTCTTTAATATGTATTAATTTTTTTGTCACTCACCATACCTATTAGCCTTGAAGTAGTCTTCTCATGCTATTTTACAATTTTAATTTTATTCTATTGGTAGATAACCCTGCTTGTGTGTCTGCTGCTGTTTTTTAAATTTCTTTTATTAAAATTGTACATTTTCTTCATTTGAGTTTAATCCTTGCTTCACTGGCTGAAATACTAATAGTGTGGTAGTGTTATTTATATATCTATAAAATTCAATAAGATGCTGATTGTTTTAATATGTTGAATTAATTATAAGACTTTAAACCCTAAGTTACTAAGTCCATAAAATGGACAAATGAATATAGATAAGATTGGATAAAACTTTATTGATATTGAAGAGAAAATCGGGACATTACAGTGACTCAGGAAAAACAACAAACATTAAAGAATTAAAGAAAAGTAAAGACTGCAGAATAAGTAAATATAGTTGTATGCAAAATATGCACATACCTACTAGCACTAGAGATGTGCAAAATGTACATATATATATATAAAATAAGATACTCTACGTAGGCAAATTAGCAAGCAGTACCATGGTATAAAAACAGCATGTTGGTAGGCTGTTTGAATATTAAATAAAAAAAAGTGCAACCTGCTGCCCTTGGTCCTTAACTAGCGTTAAGTTAACAATGAGATACAAATAATAAGAGCTAACCAGCTATCTCAGGGCCATTTGCACTAATCTGTCTGTCATGAAGAAGCTGTTTAGTTAGAAACGAAGTGTCGAGACAGTCAAGTAGATCCTGATAGAAATTCATAAGGTTGCAAAATGACAGAAGGCTGTAGCAATATCACAAGTTAATTGATTGACTGTAAATTGGCCTGGGATATATGAATGTCTGGGTGTGTATACAGTAGACTGGGCCAGGCTTTAGACGCAACGCTCATCAAGACCCTAAACTTTCTTTAAGTATACTGTATTTAGAATATACTGGAAAGAAAGAACTGCATAGCATACTCTGTGAAAAGCAAAAACTGAATTCTGATTAAGATGCTGGCACTCCAGCCCTGTACTTCAGAAATATCGCTGGTTACCAGTGCCCTATTATTATCATTGTATATGTTTTTTTTTGTTTTTTTTTTTTAAAACCAATTCTACCCATTTAAAGATTTGCTCACAGCCAGAGCTGTTCTTTGACGTCCTGGTTGCATAGCAGCATTCCAGTCCCTCGAAATGTGAACATGGAAAAAAACACACGGAAGGAAGCTGAGGTGTAAGTTTAACAAATGTTCTGTATTTACATTTTTTCAGTCTTTAAGTCAAAAGCAATATATCTGTAATGTATATTTTTGTTGAAGACGAAACTGTACCATTGTAGTTAGTACTACTTTATCATAGCTCTGCAGCCCAGTATTTGATGGCTAGGTCAGTCTCTATCTGCTTGGAGTCAGCATGTAGGATTTTGTCCTGGACACATTTTCTGCCATGTTTTAAACACATGCAATTTAGGGTCATTGATGAGCCTGCATAATATGTACCCATGTTCACTCGGGCAGGGCTTATGTGACTGACTGGTGTTCATCTAGTGTTGGTGCCTGCCTTGTTCCTGATGCTGCCAATATAAGCTCTAGCTTCCAACAAAACTGTAATGGACTAGGCAAAATCAGAAAATGGATGAATGGAATTTATTTGCATATTTTTATTAATATTGTTTGAATATGAGATATTTTGTCTGTACTTTTATTCAGCAAACCCAACCCTATAATTTTGTGTACAATACTTTGTGTATGATTTGCTTCAATAATGAGGAGATGGCTTTGTATGTGTAAATAATAAATAATGCTCTTGTCAGTAAATGGCTTTATTTATATTTTTTATTTGCATATACTTGGACTTTGTGTAAAGATTAGTTTTGTGTTAAATCATTTAAGAGTGTAGACTGTAAACCTTACAATGCCTTCACTTCACTTCTTTGTGTTTGAAAACAGCAAAAGAATCTTAAATTTAATCTGCTTTGGATGAAACTTTGTAATTTTTCTGCATTTCCCCAAATTAATGAGCAGCAAAAATAAACAAACATCCCATAATTTTAAGTCCTCTAAATAAAGTTTTACCCTGCCACGTCTGTCATGTCATTTTTGACCACACACCTTAAGCCTAAGAGCTCGTTTATACTTCACGCTCAGAACGCGGACGTGCTTGCATCATGTCTGCCATGCCTTCCCAGCGTTCATTTGACACGTCCTCTGAGCAGGTTCTCAGAAATTAACGCAATGCGTGCGCGAGTTGCAGTACCAGCAGAAAGTCGGTGGGGGGGCACAGTGTGATAAAAGTTGGAATGCGACATCAGAGTCTCTGTTTATTATCTACATGTGACAGAAAGCCTCTATGCGAATCTTATGAGATCGATGTTCACACTTCGATGTTTGATGAAGAGTTCAATGTGGTGAAGCAAAATGCCGACATACAAATGCATTCGTAGTGCTTTTATATTCAAGCGTTGCATATTCCCGATCGTAATGACATGATACATTTCAAAAGTCTCACATACCATCTTCTGTGCCGTCTTTTTTTTTTTTCTTCTGGGATTTCCTTTTGATCTGACAGCAGCGGCAGACAGCAATAGATCACCACACAGAACACATTAAATGCATGATATTCCAACTCTCTGCACATTAGCATCCTTTGATTTATACTTGATATCACTTTCATAATGAAATGCATTAATGTATGTATGTTACATTTTACAGGTAAATCATTAATTTAGTTTAAATAATGAATACTGTTAATAATTGCACACATGCGGGTGACTTGGTGGAGGAGCGGTAGCACTGCTGTCTCACAGGGAGTCACGTCACTGGTATTCCCTACCTGGAGTTTGCATGTTTTCCTGCAGGGTTTCCACAGTATACCCCGGTTTATTTCCAAAGATATTTTAGTGTCACCAAATCTGCATGACACTAGTTTATGTGATTGCTTGTATTCACTTTGCGATGAGCTGATGCCCCGTCCAGGGACTGTTTCTGCCTCGTGCCCAATGCTTGCTGGAATGGACACATCGCTGGATTGATGGATTTAATCAATAAACATCATTTTCAGAGAGAGTGCAGTAAGGTGTCATTGGTGTTTCAGACAATTCACAACAGTAACATACTTGCGTAGCAGGAGCGTCCGCTGGAGCATGCGTCACGTCGCGTGAGGCATAAACCTGCAGTAACCCTAATTTCTAAAAATAAAAAATAAAAGTTTTACCCTGCCAAGACTTTCAGGTCATTTTTGACCCTAAGCCTACACCTACCTCTACCCCTAAAGCATTGACTTTAATGGATTTTGCAGTGCATTTAGAGTAGTTTTTCATAAACCATAAAAAAAAAATCCTCAACTGCCCTAGCTTTACAAAAGGCAAAAATGTTCACATTTGCCCTAGGATCAAATAAAGATATAAAATGTGTGTATGTATGTACATATATAAAATGTGTGTGTATGTACATATATAAAATGTGTGTGTGTATATGTATGGATGTACTCTATCTTACTGTTTTACATCCTATAAAAACCCTCCTGAATATCATCTGTTCTAAGACTAAGGGGTCATCACTTTTACAAGTTAAGATGATCAATCAATATAAACTAGGTTTGGGGTGAAAAGTCTGGTGTCAGAAGCAGGTCAAAAAAGACCTGGAAGGCACAGCATTGAGTCCACCGTCAAAAGCATTGTTAGGATGATATAGTGGCAGAAACAAACAGTAGATGGCGATATGGAAACAAAAAGATGCAAAAATGTTACTCAAAGGAATCTACCCAATGTATTGAGGTTGAGATTTAAAATACTGCCACAGTCCACAGCAACACATGAATAAAGATAAACAAATATGCATCAGAAATCAGGGTACAACACAAGTTAAAACACAAAATTATGACAAGTAAAGAGACACTTTTTAATCTGGTTACAATTGTTCTGCCTTCTGATTTGAGGAAAAACTCCACAGACCAGCCCAATGCTTCCTGATGTGCTAGCAACATTACATTAATCAATTGAAAAAAAAATGTTCCTGTATTTGTGCAGTATTATGCTTGATTAGAAACTGACTTTATCCTCAAGTTATTCCTTTGAATTTAATGTCAAAGTGTTTAAAGGTGTGCTGTGTACAGGGAGGGGCCCACAATGGATGTTGCATCATAGCGAAATGTACAACAGTTTACATGTTTTATTTTTAAGAATTGCATTAGGTTTCATTTATCTGAATGTAATAAATATTGTAATTATTTTGACTAATAATGCCATCATGTTAGTATTCTAGTATAACTATGACATTTGATAAGGTGCATCCTGTTGCTCTAGTTTAATAAAGTTCATTGAACAAATTCCAGTATGTACCTGCTACATCCAAAATTAAAATGTAATGTGGACTATCAGAATAATGTATACTGAAAGCAATAAACTTGTTTTAAATATGATTGTTACTTTATATATGGTATTGAATGATATTTTAAATGACAAGGGATAATAAATTAAAGAAGTGAAATGAAAGAAGAGAAACTCTTGACTGGTGAGTAGAAAATAAATTTTTCCGTCTTGCCTTCTCAGATTAATTTACATTTTGTTATTCACTATCAGATTTTTTTGGCACTTTTATTTCCAATTAATATTTTCAAGATAGACTAATTTTAAGTTTTTATTTTTATTCTGTTCCAACTTTATTCATTTATATTCTGCTAGCCATGGTACCCTGTCAAAGACAGGAAATAAAGTAAATGTAAAACATTCTGTCTCTTGCCCTACATAGAACTTCGGCATCTTTCCTCTGTTATCACATGTGTCTGAACCTCTCTTGCCCTGCGCTCTGCCTCTCGAGCTTGTTCCCGTAAAGCCTACTTCTCAAGACTATGAAGTTATTTTTGAGGCACCTTGCTCGCCTCCTATTGTTGTGGCAGGAACATGCTGCTCAAATAAGGCAGCAGAATCAAGCGTTACTGTGCGATGCATACACGGACTCGAATCAAGTGAAAAGAGCGCCCAAGGATGGGCATACCATACTTTTATTGCAGTTAAATCACCCATGAGAAAAAGTAATTGCTTTTTATGTTTTAATGCTCGGTTAGCAGCAGTAATCGAAACTCAACACTTCCTGTAATTTGGCATCACTTATTCAAATTGCTTTTGAGGAATTTTAGCCAACTCTTCTTTGCAGAACTGCTTTACTTCAGACACGCTGCAATGTCTGCAAGTGTGAACTGTTCATTTTGGATCTTGTCACTTCATCTCTATTTGGTTCAAGCCAGGACTTTGACATAGCCACTACAGAAACTGTGTTTCTTCTCAAGTATTCATTTCTAGATATGCTTTTTGTGTTTTGGGTCGTTGGCCTGCTGCATAACCCAATTATGCTTCAGCCTCAGGTCACACACAAATGACAGGATATTCTATTCTGCTAATAGTCTGGTAAAGTTCAGAATTCCTGATTGCTTCAGTGATGGCAGCACAGCATCATCACACTAGCCCCCAGTCTTATTGTAGCCATGTCAGCTGCACTTCAGAACAGGTTATTCCTCCTGAAGCTAAGAATGTTTGTGTCTGGGAGATCACCAGGAAAAGTTTTGGTTGCTGCTGGAAGAGATGTTGGTAAAGTCACCAGGGGGTGCTTACTCTGTTTGTGGATACCCCAGTGCAGTGATGGAGATGCTGTGCTGTAGAAATTGGTGCTGTGCTCACTCTGTCGTCACAAAGGACCCTGGGCATCTTTTGCAGATAATTTGGTATTTCCCAGTATCTAGCATAAATTGCCCACCATGGCATAATTATTCTGACCCCCTGATCATCTCCAGTCCCTGATCAGCTAATTATCTCTGGTACCATTTCAGCACCTTATAGCTGATGTATGGTGATTGTACCTGCATAAGAATGGCTGTCATCATTATCCAGGTGGATGATACACATTGGTGGTGGTTGAAGTGGTTCTCCATTGTCTATGTAAAGCTCTTTGAGTAGGATAGAAAAGTGCTATATCGATGTAATAAATTATTATTGGTCTTGTATTCTTGCTGTTAAATGCTGTAGTATCTTTATGTAAGACCTAGTAGGACTTGTATCATTCAAAGAGTTTGATTTTTGACTCATCTGTCCATACACCATTATTCCAAAAAAGCTTGCAGATCATCCAGGTGTTGTTTAGTAAATGTGAGGTTAGCACTGATGTCACTTTTGAATGGCAGAGGTTTCTGTGTTGCTACTTTCCCATGAGTCCCAATTTCTTTTGATCATGGAGCCCTAGACACCGACCTTAGCTGAGGCTAGAGAAGCTAGAAGCTCTTTGTTTGCTGTTCTTGAACAAGATGTCATTCTGCCCTTGGAATGATTTTGGCAGGCTGGCCATTTTAAGTTTTTCTCAATTTGAAGACAATAGTTCCTACTGTTGTTGTATAGTGATGCCCTAGGTACTCAGTAGTTTGTTTGGCCCCTGCGTGCTTATATGCATGCCTGACAACGTCTAGGGGTGGTTTGGGGGCATGCTCCTAATGAGACGATTGATGGTGTCCTAGGGGATCACCTCCCAGATCTAGACCAGGGCATCACACAGCTCCTGGACAGTTTGAGGTGCCACCTGGTGGCGTCGGATGGACCGAAACATAATGTCCCAGAGGTGTTCTATTGGATTTAGGTCAAGAGAGCATGGGGACCAGGCAATGGTATCAATTCCTTCATCCTCCAGGAACTGCCTGCATACTCTCGCCATATGAGGCCAGGCATTGTCGTGCACCAGGAGGATTCCAGGACCCACTGCACCAGCACAGGGTCTGACAATGGGTCCAAGGATTTCATCCCGATACCTAATGGCAGTCAAGGTGCTGTTGTCTAACCTGTATAGGTCTGTGCGGCCATCTATGAATGTGCCTCCCCAGACCATCACTGACCCACTACCAAACCGGTGATGCTGAACAATGTTACAGGCAACATAATGTTCTCCACGGCTTCTCCAGACCCTTTTATGTTTTCATGTCTGTCACATGTGCTCAGGGTGAACCTGCTCTCATCTTTGAAAAGCACAGGGCACCAGTGGTGGACCTGGCAATTCTGGTATTCTATGGCAAATGCCAATCGAGTTCCACGGTGCCAGGCAGTGAGCATAGGGCTCACTAGAGAACATTGGGCCTTCAGGCCACCCTCATGAAGTCTGTTTCTGATTGTTTGGTCAGAGACATTGACACCAGTGGCCTGCTGAAGGTCATTTTGTAGGGCTCTGTCAATGATCATTCTGTTCCTCCTTGTCTAAAGGGCCAGATACTGGTCCTGCTGATGGGTTAAGGACCTTCTGTTGCCCTCTCCAGCTCTCCTAGAGTAACTGCCTGTTTCCTGGAATCTCCTCCAAGCCCTTGAGACTGCGCTGGGAGACACAACAAACCTTCTGGCAATGACACATATTGATGTGCCATCCTGGAGAAGTTGGACTATTTGTGTAACCTCTGTAGGGTGCAGATATCGCCTCATGCTACCAGCAGTGACACTGACTTTAGCCAAATGCAAAACTACTGGAAAAAACAGTCAGAAAAGATGGAGGGAAAAATGTCAGTGGCATTAAAACAATTCCTGTTTTGGGGTCGTCTCACTGTTGCCCATCTAGTGCACCTGTTGTTAATTTCATTAACACCAAAGCTGAAACTGATTAACAACCCCCTCTGCTACTTAACTGACCAGATCAAGTGTGTGTGTGTATGTGTATAACTATCACTATTACAACTATCAGCAGCTCCCCAGTTTCAGAACACATTAGAGGTTTATAAAATAACTTTTTCAGAGCACACAGCATTTTCTGCTTACACACTGAAGCAAAGGGTCACCAGAACACAGGCATCTGTGTGCATGCCTCTCGTGACCGCTAAGATTAGCCGCGCCGTTCACGATCAGCTGGGGCGAGAGAGCTGAGAGAGCTAAGAGTATTTCATTATGCATATGCCTGCTCAGAGAACAGAGCTCAAACAACGCTGGGTATATTCAAAGGGTTTCATGCTAATTGAGTGGTTCCAACACCATTTCAATATTTAAAAATCTGTGCTACATTTCCGGTATCATCAGTAACTACTGAAGTCCAAACTCGGAAACCTGTGTAAGCAAGAAGACCTCACTATTAAGAAATTAAAAAAAAAAAATCACTGTAATCTATCAAAACATCTAAAAGGAAGATTGTGCTATAAAACCCAAACGCTGCCATCACCCAGAAAACTGAAAGGTGCTGTCTTTTTATTTAAATTATTTTTTTTTTTTGTTTGAGATTATATTGACTATATTATTTATATACATACACACATACAGTATATATTGTGGCAAAGGCGTCGACCCAACACAGACTGACTGTAGAGGCACGTATAAAAATAAAAAGGATTTAAATTTTTCTTCAGCCGTGGGGCACGACTTCCCCATGTCCCACAGGCCTAACACAGTCCCACAACACCGCCAAAGAAAACGCCAAAAACGCCCCAAAATCACTCCTCTTCCTTCACTCCTCCCAGGCAGCTTTGGCTTTTTTGTCATCGTCCTCCTCCCAACTCTGGCGCCTAGAGTAGTGGCTGCAGGTTTCTCTTCTAGCACTCCTGGAAGTGCTCCAGGTGCTCGTTGACCTTCTTCAGGCTGCAGTCCAGCTCACACGGGCTGGTTAAACCATGCAGCTGCCCTTGGCGGTGGCCACAGAGCCCAACAGGGATGAGCTTCAGTATTCCACAATTGTGGCCATGATGCAACCCAGGGGGGCTGCCACCAAGTGTTCTGGAGAATATAGGGTGTAGCCCATGGATGTTTACCCGGATCCAGTGTCAAAGGGGTGTCCCAGCCAGGTATGGGACCCAGTCACCTGCCATAATATATACACACATACATACAATCATGTCCAAAATTATCGGCACTCCTGGAATTTTCCCAGAAAAGTGTTGCAATTACAAATGTTTTGGTATACACATGTTTATTTCCTTTATGTGCATTGGAACAACACAAAAAACAGAGAAAAAAATCCAAATCTGACATCATGTCACACAAAACTCAAAAACCGGGCTGGACAAAATTATTGGTACCCTCACCATAATATTTGGTTGCACGCCCTTTGGCAAAAATAACTGAAATCAAGTGCTTCCTATAACCATCAACAAGCCTGACACCTCTCAACTGGAATTTCCGACCACTCTTCTTTTGAAAACTGCTCAATGTCTCTCAGATTTGAAGAGCGCCTTGTCCCATCAGCAATTTTGAGATCTCTCCATAAGTGTTCAATCGGATTTAGATCCGGACTCATTGCTGGCCACTTCAGAAATCTCCAGAGCTTTGTCTTCAACCATTTCTGAGTGTTTTTAGAGGTATGTTTGGGGTCATTGGCTTGCTTGAACACCCATGACCTCTGACACAGACCCAGCTTTCTGACACTGGGCCCTACATTGCGCTCCAATATCTTTTGGTAGTCTTCAGATTTCATGATGCCTTGCACACAGTCAAGGTATCCAGCGCCAGATGCAGCATGTAACAATGTGGGTTCTGGCTCCACGCTCCTATTTGATATTTGGAAGCCCTTGAACCCAACACCGTCGGTAATATCACCAATGAGCTAGACAGTGAGACAATAACAACTGAGCAAGGGGATGTTCAAATAAAGTGCAGTGCTTTCATAAAGTCTTCATTAAATAAATAATCCATTAAAACATGGAGGTTAAAAACCAATAAATAGAAAAAACAATCCTTTTAAAACAAGGTTAAAACGTTTCTTACAGGAGCAGTCTTTAAAAATCAACAAGTTCAGTGCCTTCTTTTAACTGGTGACTCCCCTGCTTCTCCCTGTCCAGGCTTCGCAACAGGGGAGCCACTCTACCTGCAGCTCACCTTCACTCCACTACAGATCTGGCGGCATCCTGATCCCTGGCTTCGGTTCCGCTCCCTCCAGACCGTGACTTGGGAATTCCTCACACGGCCAAGGCTCTCACTTGGAGGACACCACATCCCAAGTCCCGACTCCCGCTGCCATCCACGGCCCCATGCGGAGTCACCCGTCTCCTTCTTTGGTCACTCCCGCTACATGCTTGTTCAGCGGGAGCAACAACAACTACTACGCCCTGGGCGTCGGCCTAACACCCAGGCTGTCTTCTCAGCTGCCTACGAGCGCTCGCTCGCCCGCTTCCTGCTAAAACAGACCTGCTCGCTCTCTCGCTCCCTGTAACCTCCGTCCTCTCTTTTTCTTTCTCTGATCTTTTCTTTTTTTCATCCGACTCGTGCTTCTTTTTATATAGCAAGGGGCCATAGCAGCTGTAGCACATTAGCCATGGGAACAATCACGGATGTGGGCAGTCCCTCACCTGTGCACTCGGTGAGAAACGCCCACATTGCAGATCGCCCCGTGGCTTGCTATGGCCCAATGCCCCCTCGCTAAGCCGTGACAGCGGTGATTATTTATTTAAAAACTGGCCTTTGCTAAACGAGCTGTGGACCCATAACACCACACAGCAAAACATCCCCAAAACATTTTAGAACCTCCACCATGTTTGACTGTAGGTACTATGTTCTTTGCTTCATAGGCCTCATTCTGTTTTCTGTAAACAGTAGAATGATGAGCTTTACCAAAAAGCTCTACCTTGGTCTCATCTGTCCACAAGACGTTCGCCCAAAAGGATTTTGGCTTCCTCAAGTACATTTTGGCAAACTCCAGTCTGGCTTTTTTATGTTTCTGTGTCAGCAGTGGGGTCCTCCTGGCTCTCCTGCCATAGCGTTTCATTTCGTTCAGATGTTGACGTATAGTTCAAGCTGACACTGCTGCACCCTGAGTCTGCAGAACGGCTTGAATATGTTTTGAAGTTGATTGGGGCTGTTTATCCACCCTTTGGACTATCCTTCGTTGCAGTCTTTTATCAATTTTTCTCTTCCGTCCACGTCCAGGGAGATTAGCTACAGTGCCATGTGTTGTGAACTTCTTGATTATGTTGCGCACAGTGGACAAAGGAACATGAAGATCTCTGGAGATGGACTTGTAGCCTTGAGATTGTTGATATTTTTCCACAATTTTTGTTCTCAAGTCCTCAGACAATTCTCTGCTCTTTCTTCTGTTCTCCATGCTTACTGTGGCACACTCAGACACACAACAGAAAGGTTGAGTCTACTTTTCTCCATTTTAACTGGCTTCAGGTGTGATTGCTATATTGCCAGCACCTGTTTCTTGCCACAGGGGAGTTCAAACGAGCATCATATGCTTGAAATAAAACGATTTACCCACAATCTTGGAAAGATGCCAATAATTTTGTCCGGCCCATTTTTGGAGTTCTGTGTGATATGATGTCAGATTTGGCTTTTTTTCCTCTGTTTTTTGTACTGTTCCCAATGCACATAAAGGAAATAAACGTGTATACCAAAACATTTGGGAGAAATGGTGCATTTTCTGGGTAAATTCCAGGGATGCCGATAATTTCGGCCAAGACTGTATATATACATACATACACTTTTTTTTTTTTTTTTTTTTTACACAGTATGCTTTATGTTGTGGATCTTAACCATTTTACTTTTTCTTATTAAAAGTCTAATAAGGATAAAAAGAATGTTGATCTATGGCATCAGCTGATCAGTTCTTGAGGCTTCCTGAATATCTGACCCACAATTAGCACTTTGTGGTAATGGCCATTTGGTATTTTATGTAACAAAATGGGAATTCTTTGATTTACTCTTTTGTCTCATTAAGGTGTATTGTATTAAGAAAATAAAGTACAGTATATGCCCAGTAGAAGGGGTGTAGTGTCTCTCTGATAATCTAGTATAATTAGCACTCAGGATCAAACAGGTAGTGAATGTTACATGAAGTTACATCCATTTGGCCTGTGAAATAAAAAATGTTGAAATAAAACTGGGCAGTAATTTGAGTCAAGGACTGAAATGTAATAAACCCCATCCTAAATAGTGTTCCTCCTTCCTTTTAGGGCCACCGTCCACCTAAAGGCTTGTGCACATTTCTACAAAAGATTGGCTCTTGTCAGAGTTCTGTTCTACATATTTATTTTTATTGTTTTACTTTTAAAAAATTTGGGGAATTTGTCCCTTTTTGATGTAATCATTCATATGTAATTTTTTAATAGCTAATTATTCATTAATACAAGGTGGCTTTCTCCCGGCTTGCTTCGCTCGCCCACCCTTGGGCCTGCGCTATGCGCTAGCCTCTTTACGGTTCTGTCGCTTGTGTATGGGGATGTGTTTGTACAATTTAAAAAAATGTATTTTCATGGGAATTGTTACATATGCATAATAGAACTATTTTGCATTACAGTGATTAATTCACCATATTAAAAAAGAGTTAAACCTAATAACTTAAAAATAATAATTCTTTACATTTATATAGCGCTTTTCTCACTACTCAAAGCGCTCAGCAATTGCAGGTTAAGGGCCTTGCTTAAGGGCCCAACAAAGCCATCAACCGATGCCAGTGCAGATCCTGTTTCATGTTGTGTTAGTTATTTGTTGCGTAATATGATTTTCTTCTGTTTGGCGTTGAAAATTAACATGCAAATATTTTTTATACTTTCACTTTTACTGTAAAATTTCAGTAAAAACTATTTTTTTAATAAAATTTTCATCAATATCATATTGAATTTTGATTCTGTGTTTGGACTTTCATCGTGACAATGCAACGTGTGACTGCCCGTGATTGAATTTCGTTTCTTTCTCTCTATTAAATAGAACAAATGTTTGGCTCTGAGATTTGTTAATTGTCTTTGCAAAAGCTATTCAAACGGGAAACTGTTAACGTTTTAATACGAATGACATTTCAAGATTTTCTTTGTTGTGTAATGTTATCCATGGAAGATGTATTACATTACCTTTTTTGAATACATCCTTCTTTCTACAGTAATTTGTGCGGTTTTAAATATTCTATGGGATATTGTAAGTTGATGTTTTCATCTTCCGCACGATCACCACCAACTGTTTCAGCATAGTCTATTGATACACATTTGTCGTGTAACCGATCGTCATTTTTGACATTAATTCATTTGACTTCATTGTTTCTCGGTGATAAGATTACCTGTGTACTAATTTTTTCTGTTGATAACCCTTCATGATGAAATTCTTCAATAAGATTTAGACATAATACATCTTTTTTAATTGGGAACTTAAGTGAGGAAAATGTTAAAATTTATAAGAGCTGAGAGAGCAGAAACTTTCTCTGTCAAAAGCATTCACACAAATGAGAGGTGAGATTACCGTGTGCATGGTTGAAAATGGTTGAGAACAGGGTGTGACTTGAAAAAATCTTACGGCCAAGGTCTCAACTTGCGGGACTTGAAAAAATCTTCCAAAAAGTCTTGTCATGTTGCAAGATTTTTTTTATATAATAGGGAGACTTTTTCATTACTGAAAGTCCAGTGCTATTGGGCTAATTCTCTGTGATGGGTGAGCTTATCAGTCCAGAAGGACTTCCAATCAAAAGAAGGAACCAGTTGAGGTGTAGCACCACAAACTTATTGCTAGGGTGGCAGGTAAATCTGTAGGTTGTTGTTGGTGGTCTGGTCTATTCAGCTCTGTGTGTTGCCACTACAATCCTCACCAAACAAATGTTAAGGCTAGTGTGGCAAAGGGGCAAGTCAAATGATATAAAAGGAGGACAACAATCAGGAAACAAAAAGATGTGCTTTTTGGAAAAAGGCAAGAGAGAAGTCAACGTTCATGAAATCCATCCATCCATCATCCAGCTCGCTATATCCTAACTACAGGGTCACAGGGGGTCTGCTGGAGCTAATCCCAGCTAACACAGGGCGCAAGGCAGGAAACAAACCCCGGGCAGGGCACCAGCCCATCGCAGGGCGCAGACACACACATGCCCACACACCAAGCACACACTATGGACAATTTAGGATTGCCAATGCACCTAACCTGCATGTCTTTGGACTGTGAAATTCAAAGTAAAACTCTGTCAGTAATTCTTTTGCTAACTAAATTTATCTCAAAATTGTTGTTAAATTTAATGCAAAAGTTTGAGCCTAACCTCCTTAGCATTAGACCTGAGCATCACTGGGGTTGTTAAAACAGTGTTAAAAGCATTAGTCCCAACTGTCACTCCGGAAGTGGTCTAGACATGTCTCGCATTAGACCTGAGAATTACTCGGGCTGTAAAAGTGGCAACAATGTTGATGTAGAGCGTTACTCGTGCAACGGTATAGGCATACAGTATCTTACATAAGCGTCAAGCCCAAGCATTACCTGGGCAACAGTGTAGATGCATCTTCTCCTAGACTCATGATGGCATTTCATAAGAAATGTCTCTCATTAACAATTACAATTGAATATTCTACAATTTATATACATACAAATTGTGGAATAACAGTTAGAATTGAGTACTTAATTATAGTGTTAGACTGTATTCCACAATAAGTACAAGGTAATAACATCTAGTTAATCTGTAATTATACAGGTCATTTATGGTAAGTACAGCATAATTAAGGACAACTGTGTTGACTGGGATTGGCTCCAGCAGACCCCCGTGACCCTGTAGTTAGGATATAGCGGGTTGGATGATGGATGGATGGATGGATGGATGGATAATCTAAAGTGATACAGAAATATTTTGATATACAACTCATTACATGCTGTATTCTGCAACCAAACACCGTAACGACATGCCCACAAATAGAAGTTGGACAGTACTCTGTGTATGACTGATTTAATGAGGCAAAAACAGAAGTGCTAATACACAGTATAATACTACAGGTTTCTCTAAAGTTTGTGCTGGACGTTGCCATTTTGGATTGACATCATAATCAGAGTTTCTGAGTTGGAAATCCAATTTGAAAGGGCATTCCAGTTAAAAACTTTCAACTGGGAACTCAGAAATTCCGACTTCCCACTTCAAATGAAACGCAGCATCAGTTTGGCTGTACTTTGATTCACACTTTTCATTGGGACTAAAGGCAAAGAATATAAATGAAGCAATTTGTAAACTATGTATAAAAGCAGTTGGTGCAAAAGAGTCCCAGGCAATGAGCCTTTACTGTTAGTTACACGTGCATTGTCTGGTTTAATACGCAGAATTATCCCATTCAAAAAATGTTCCTGTTACAAGCAAAAGAGGCCAGCAGTCAATCGAAGCGGTGCAGGTGCAAAATATAAATGAGAGAGTGCATGTGGGACACAGTGTACTATGTCAGTTCACACTGTACTAGAGAGTGTCATGATTTAACTAGAAAGAATGCTTGTCAGTATTGACAAGGAATGGCTATGTGGTTAACTTAGATAAACGAGACATGGTGTCAGTAGTAAAATAAATAACCTTTAAAAAGCCCTGAGAATAGAAAAGATTCAGCTTAAATAATTCTAAAACAGTTGTGGGATGCAATGGAGATTTTAAAGCTGCCAGCTGAGTTGAGCTTTGAAGAGAACTTGATTGAAAATTGGAGGAGATTTTGGCAGCACTTTGATTTGTACATCATTGTAACTGGTAGTGATGGGAAAACATGTAAGTAAAATCCTCAGTCTGTCTTCATGTTGCAGGCATGGCAGCCTTAGAAATGTACAATACATTTACGTTTGAAAGAGAGGAACATAGGAAATTTAGAAGAAATTATAAAAAAAATTTGAGGAATACAGTAACTCTAAGAAAAATATAGAGAGTAGGAAACCTGACACTTGAAAAAAGCAATACATACTGTATATGCAGAACCAGTAGAAGCAAATGTCAGAAGATGACATTCCCACAAAGTGAAGCATGTAGATAGTGTAAGGAAAAAGCAAATGAAGAAAAAAAAAAGCGGAAAATGTAACTGTAATCAGAATATAAGTTTAATGTTACTGTGCTCTATGCAAAAATGATTTTATAAATCCACTCACATGTACAGGCCAGATTTAGCACACAGGGGATCTCAGCATTTAGAACTACTAGGCCAAGCATAGGACAAGATAGACAGAGACAAATGGGCAACATGCACTATTTCTGTGTGTCAGCATGGCTCTCTTTGCCTTCTTTGGAATGGCATGATTACCTAAGTAAGGCCCAGCACATGGAGATAACAGTACAAAAAACATGGACAGCAGCCAAACACCTCGAAGCTGATGGATGGATGGGTGATATCGTCATCTGTCCTGAAACTCCTTCCAGCACAGCGATGGAAAATGGCAGACTGTATACATCAAGATCCCACCTTAGTAATTGTCTTGCTATTTGGCTTCCTCTGTTTATAATATTTAAAAGGCCTCTCAGTACTGCACCACCTACAATCCAATGTTTGCTTATGCATCTGCAAAAATACCAAGTGAAAGTCAGATATAAACCTGGAAATTAAATACACATTGCAGATACCTTGTCAAAAGCATTCTTGCCAGTTAGTAAAACAAAACAAAGCAAAGAACCTGAAGATTGCAAAACTGAAGCACAGGTACATACAGTACAGGCCAAAAGTTTGGACACACCTCCTCATTCAATGTGTTTTCTTTATTTTCATGACCATTTACATTGGTAGATTCTCACTGAAGGCATCAAAACTATGAATGAACACATGTGGAGTTATGTACTTAACAAAAAAAGGTGAAATAACTGAAAACATGTTTTATATTCTAGTTTCTTCAAAATAGCCACCCTTTGCTCTGATTACTGCTTTGCACACTCTTGGCATTCTCTCGATGAGCTTCAACAGGTAGTTACCTGAAATGGTTTTCACTTCACAGGTGTGCCTTATCAGGGTTATTTAGTGGAATTTCTTGCTTTATCAATGGGATTGGGACCAGCAGTTGTGTTGTGCAGAAGTCAGGTTAGTTGGACGATCATTTATTTTTCAACAGGACAATGACCCCAAACACACCTCCAGGCTGTGTAAGGGCTATTTGACCAAGAAGGAGAGTGATGGAGTGCTGTAAATGGTCATGAAAATAAAGAAAACACATTGAATGAGGAGGTGTGTCCAAACTTTTGGCCTGTACTGTATATTGTTAGGAAATTTACTAGTAGCAGCTAACAATCTTGATGCAATTAAACAAGCAGCACAAAAAGAGAGCATTGAGAAAAAGTACAGCAAATTATACAGAGTGGGTGGCCAGCAAAACAAAATGCAGTTCCATTTGAAATGCGGCAGTGCAGTGGTGCCTTGTATTTTGAACATTTCTAACTTCGAATGTTCCAGAGTTCGAAAGCTAAATTCGAGAGAAATTTGATCTGGAGTTTGAATGACCCTTCTATGTTCGAAAAAAACACAGCAACAGATGGCACTTATGCAGCAAATTCAAACGTCATCTGTCGTGCGGCCAAGGCGTCTCTCGCTCTTACTGTGAAGGCATTTCTTACATTACACTTTTGTATTTTCAGGCTTTTTTCACTTCAGTTTTGGTGTGTTTATTTTATATATATATGTTTTATAAATATGTTATATTTATATTTTATATATATATATATATATATATATGGCCTTTTATAACTTCATTTTAATCGTAATTTAACTTAATCCTGATACTCTATATGTTTAATCTCCTCAAAATAACTATTTATGGTGGCTCTAAAATCGGTACTGACCCCTACTCTCTTTTCTGTTTCTTTTTCCGGTTTCTTTGTGGTGGTGGCCTGTGCCACCACCACCTACTCAAAGCTTCATGATGCTCAAACAATGATGGACGGATAAAAAGGCAGAAGTCTACGTGACCATCATCATCATCAAGCCCTTCCGTGAGAATCCTAAATCCAAAGAGGACTGTTTCATTTATGTTAGGTAGAATGCCCAGAGGGGACTGGGCAGTCTCATGGTCTGGAATCCCTACAGATTTTATTTTTTCTCCAGTCATCTGGAGTTTTTTTGTTTTTTCTGTCCCCCCTGGCCATTGAACCTTACTATTATTCGATGTTCATTAATGTTGATTTATTTTGTTTTATAATTGTGTCTTTCATTTTTCTATTCTTTAATATGTAAAGCACTTTGAGCTACTGTTTGTATGAAAATGTGCTATATACTGTAAATAAATGTTGTTGTTGTTGTTGTTGTATATATGTGTATATATATATATATATATATATATATATATATATATATATATATATATATATATATATAAACAAAGGCTATATAGGCCTGACCAAACAGAAAGACAGAAGCACGTATAAAAAGTACAAAAGACTTTTATTTTTCTTAAGCTGTGGGAAACGTCTTCCCCGTGCCACGCAGCCCAAACACAGTCCCAAAGCACACACTGAAAACCCAACCACCAATCCTTCTTCTCTTTCACCACTCCTTTTCAAGCTTTGTCTCCTTCCTCTCAACTCTGGCTCCCCGAGTGGTGGTGGCTGGCCCTTTTTATAACCCACCCGGAAGTGTTCCAGGTGTTTGACCACCTGGTCCTAATTGCACCTCCGAGTGGGGCTGAAGATTCGTCCAGCCAGGCTGCTGAGTCCATGCAGCTCCCCCTAGCGGCCATCCGAGCCCCCAACCATGCTGTGGAGGACTCCATCTCCCATGGAGCCCTGCGGGAGGTTGGGGAATCACCGTCAGCCATGGAGGCTGCCACCAAGCTTCCCGGGGGAGGTACTGGTGGCTCCCCCGGAACATAAGCAGCAGAGGCGTCCCTGCCGGGCATGGGACCTGGCTGTCTGTCACAATATATATATATATATATATACACCTATCTATTAACCATGGCATCCACACAGGACAACACCACTCATCACTAAGGTACAGTAAATGCAATTTTCACTTTATTATACAGTATTTATGTGTTTTGTTTATTGTTTTCATGTTTAAATTCATTATTTGGGGCATTTAATTGTGTTATTTTTACCTTAAATTATGTGTATTTGCTGTTTAAGTTTATCGAAAATTGTTTAGGGTCTGGGAAAGTGGGGAAAGTTGATTTGGATTTCAAACAAAACAGATTTCAAATGGCCTCCTGAAATGAATTAAGTTTCTAATTTCAGGCACCACTGTATTGGAACTTTCGTTAAGAGATCCATGAAAGTAAGGAATTCTCTTTAAAGGAGAGAAAACAATTATTCTAGCAGTTCTTAAAGATAAAATGCTAAAACGCATACATGAGCATCATTTGGGTATTGAGCAGGTGAGGTTATGTACTGACTAGAAATGGGGAATGACATTGAGAAGTTAGTGCATGAGTAATCTGTAAAAAAATATAGTAAAGCACCGCAGAAAGAGCCACTCCAGCCACATGGGGTCCCAGAGAGACCATGGCAAACAATTGGACTTCTTTAATGTTAACAATAATGACTATCTAGTAATGATAGATTACTTCTCAGAAAACTCTGAAACTGTTCTCTTAAGCCACAATACAAGAAGTACTATAATCATAAAACACCTGAAGTCAAACTTTGCTCACCATGGCATTCCTTAAAAGGTAATAATGGAGACTTGTCCACAGAAGTTAAGAAAGTTTTGAAGATTTGAAATTTATGCATACTACCTCCAGTCCACTTTATCCGCAGTCCAACAGAATGGCGGAACACACAATACAAACTTTGAAGCTGCTAATGAAAAAAGCCAAAGCAAACAATAAAGAGCCATACATGGCACTATTAGATTTGCGGAACACAACAACAACAACAACAACAACATTTATTTATTTATATAGCACATTTTCATACAAACAGTAGCTCAAAGTGCTTTACATAATGAAGAACAGAAAAATAAAACACACAGAAAAATAAGTCAACATTAATTAACATAGAATAAGAGTAAGGTCCGATGGCCAGGGTGTACAGAAAAAACAAAAAAAAAAACTCCAGACGGCTGGAGAAAAAAATTAAATCCAGACCATGAGACCACCCAGTCCCCTCTGGGCATTCTACCTAACATAAATCAAACAGTTCTCTTTGTATTTAGGGTTCTCATGGAAGGACTTGATGATGATGGTCACGTAGACTTCTGGCTTTTAGTCCATCAATGTTGGAGCATCATGAAGCTTTGAATAGTGCGCCACCACCACAAAGAAACCGGAAAAAGAAACAGAAGAGAGAGTAGGGGTCAGTACGAATTTTAGAGCCACCGTGAATAGTTATTATGAAGAATTGAACATACAGAGTATCAGGATTAAATTAAAATGAAGTTATGAGAAGGCCATGTTAATGTGTTTTCAGCAGTGTTTTAAAGTGCTCTGCTGTATTTGCCTGGTGAATTCCTATTGGCAGGCTATTCCAGATTTTAGGTGCATAGCAGCAGAAGGCCGCCTCACCACTTCTTTTAAGTTTAGCTTTTGGAATTCTAAGGAGACACTCATTTGAGGATCTAAGGTTACGATTTGGAATATAAGGTGTCAGACATTCCGATATATAAGATGGAGCGAGATTATTTAAGGCTTTATAAACCATAAGCAGAATTTTAAAGTCAATCCTGAATGACACAGGCAACCAGTGTAGTGACATTAAAACTGGAGAAATGTGTTAGTTTTTTTTTCCTAGTTAGGATTCTAGCAGCTGCATTCTGCACTCGTTGCAAATGATTTATGTCTTTTTTGGGTAGTCCTGAGAAGAGTGCGTTACAGTAATCTAGTCGACTGAAAACAAAAGCGTGAATTAATTTCTCCGCATCTTTCAATGATATAAGAGGTCTAACTTTTGCTATGTTTCTTAAGTGAAAAAATGCTGTCCTAGTGGTCTGATGAATATGCGATTTAAAATTCAGATTACAGTCAACAGTTACCCCTAAGTTTTTTACTTCCGTCTTAACTTTTAATCCTAATGCATCAAGTTTATTTCTGATAACCTCATTGAATCCATTATTGCCAATCACTAAAATTTCAGTTTTCTCTTTATTTAGCTTGAGAAAATTACTATTCATCCATTCAGAAATACCAGTAAGACATTGTGTTAGTGTATCGAAAGAGTCGGAGTCATCAGGTGCTATTGATAAGTACAGCTGTGTGTCATCAGCATAGCTGTGGTAGCTCACGTTGTAACCTGAGATAATCTGACCTAACGGAAGCATGTAGATTGAGAAAAGCACCCAGGATAGAGCCTTGTGGAACACCATATCGGATATCATGTGTCTTTGAGATTTGATTACCACAACTCACAAAGAATTTTCTCCCTGCCAGGTAGGATTCACACCAATTTAAGACACTGCCAGAAAGGCCCACCCATTGACTAAGGCGATTTCTAAGAATATTATTATCAATGGTGTCAAATGCAGCACTCAGATCTAAGAGGATGAGAAAAGATAAATGGCCTCTGTCTGCATTTACCCAAGTCATTTACTACTTTAACGAGTGCAGTTTCTGTGCTGTGATTTGTTCTGAAACCCGACTGAAATTTATCAAGAATAGCATGTTTATTGAGGTGGTCATTTAACTGCATAGAATTTTACTTAAGAAGGGCAGGTTAGAGATGGGTCTAAGATTTTCAAAAGCAGAAGGGTCATGATTATTTTTCTTGAGTAGGGGTTTAACTACAGCAGTCTTAAGAAGTCTGGGAAGACCCCCATATCTAATGACGAGTTTACAATATCAAGAATATAATCAATTAGCACACCTGATACTTCCTTGAAAAACCTTGTTGGTTTCAGTTGAGAGATTATTCTATGTAAATCAGGTAAATCTATCCTGGTGAAAGAATTTAATTTGTTTATAACGGAGTACTGGGGCTTAGGAGGTTCCGCAGTGTTATTTCTAATATCATTAATTTTTTGATTGAAAAATACAGCAATGTTCTCACAGGTTTCACTGCAAGTATTTTGGGGGCATTCCTTTGTGTTACCTGGGTTTAACAGACGATCAATTGTAGAAAATAAGACTCTGGGATTACTAGCATTGTTATTTATAATCTTAGAGAGATAGCAGCGCCTCTCAAGACGGACTGTGTTGTTGTATTCTGTTATTTTAACCTTCAATATCTCATAGTGGATAGTTAGTTTAGTTTTCCTCCATTTACGCTCAGCTCTATGACATGTTCTTTTTAAATCAGACACTCTTTGGGTCCTCCATGGTATAATAATGCTAGAAGATTTTTTCACTGTCTTTTCAGGTGCAACTATGTCAACAGCAGCTCTTACTTTAGAATTAAAATTTTCTACCTTACTATTTACATTATCCTTGCTATTATAGTTGGCACTATAAACGGACTGATTGCTTAGAATGTTTGTCATTTTTAAAGCTGCTGCTGAGTTAAAGAAACGTCTTTTAACAATATGCTTCTCATGAATGTTTTCTATCATTATTTCTATATTAAATAGTAGAAGAAAGTGGTCTGAAAGACCAATATCAATGATCTGCTTCACATCAACTTTTAGTCCTTTGGTAATTACTAAGTCTAATGTATGACCTGCTTTATGTGTAGGCTGATTAACGAGCTGTCTCAAATCAAAAGAGTCCAGGAGGTTCATGAATTCCTTTACTTTTAGGTCACACTGATTATCGATATGAAAGTTAAAGTCACCGACAATTAAGAGTGTGTCATAGTTCATAGAAACACGCCCATAGATTGTATTGGATTGTCACCAGCACAACTCCTGATGGGAAGAAGGTTGAGGACCAAGCTTCCCAGAGCACCGCAATTACTGATTCCATTACCTGTCAGCAGCGGTGTACAAGATGAGCTAAAAAAGAAACAAGAGAAACAAAAAAAAAAAAAACAGTACTTTGACGGTAGTCATGTTCCTTGCTCGTGTTGGAGCCAGTAGAGATGGTGCGCATGCAGCAAGAAGAAGGATGGAATCCTGCCATTGTTAAAGAGGTTGCAGAACAGTCCATATCATACATTTTGGAAACACCAAGTGACCAACAGTACAGAAGAAACAGAAAATGTATTAGTAAGAAAAATTAACAGTTTAGTCCAGCAACAGAAACAATTGGAAACCCTGATAAAAAGTGTCAAACAATAAACAATTACCCTGAGTCATTGAATGCTCTAAAAGAAATTAACAACACAGAGATTCTACCACCTATAGCTCATAATTCATAAAATAAAACTTCAAGTGGAAGAAAAATCATCACCGATCCAGGGATAAGTGAAAGAATGAAAAAAAAATTATTGTATATGTAAACTGTGGGGACAATAATTTTTTTTTTTTATGTTCATAGGTAAACATAAACTTGTTTTTGTGATAATTGTTATTAAAAAAAACTGGGATGTCAAAATTTAACTAGAAAGAATACTTGTCAGTGTTACAAGGAACAATAAAGTTGATTCAATAGGCAACAGCTGTGTGGTTCACTAAATAAATGAGACAAGGAGCACTTCCAAAGAGAGGCTGTGCCAGACACAGGAGAAGAACAATAGTATGGTAGAAGAAATATACAAAAACTGGCATGTGAAGACTGAGTCACTGTACTCTGTAACACATCTATCTTTTAAAACATGGAAAAAAAAACCTTTCCACATACCCTCTGGACCTCATCAGTTCTTCATAATAGCATTATAAGCTATGTGTTACTATACATTCTAGCTGGTGGTATGTAGCTAAACCAGCTAGTTTATTTTTCCAGGTTACCTTAGCTTTCTTACTCTGAAGTATGCTCTTCAGCCAATGAACACTCTTCATAAGAACAAGTGCCAAGGTTTTCTGAGCCCTGTTACATACATGCTGAAAAGTTATATCAGCCAGGGATGAGTCACCCAAATATGAGCTGGCATTACAATCACCAGTGACAGGGACGCCTGTATAAATGACAAGCCTGCAAAGTCGCATGCTTTTCCAACTAGTGTGGAAAAAGGCAAAAAGTCCTTTCAAGGATCATGAGCCACGTCAAAGAGCCATGTAATGAACAGAGGATCCATTGCGGCACTCAGCACCGACACTACAATACATTTACAAACAAGCTATAACAGCTAATCAAGACAGAGAAACTTCAGCTTGAATTCAGGTGTACTTGCCGAGCTGTGCGGTGAAGTAGCGGTTCAGAATGGGTGTCTGTGCAAAGGCTAATATGGCCAGTCCCCTGTCACTATATTAGTCTTTAGCTCTTCGGCTCCTCTACCTATTCCCGGTGAAAAGAAAAAATAAAGGACCACAATGAGCTACTATAACGTGGCATCACTCAGGATTCTCATACACCTCCTATTGCAAATAAGACTGCTTGACAGCATCTGCCAGTGTTCAAATCTGCAGAGCGTCAGCCAGTAGACTAGCAATACTAACAGTGATTATGTACTCTTCATAGTGTCAACCACTGTGCCTTGGTGAGATCAAAGAAAAAGAACATAGCGAGAGATACACAAGCTTCGTAACCAGTCTGTAATGCAAATGATCAGTGTTATATACCTGGGAGGTGTGTCGCTGCCCGACCTGCATTGCCTGCCCGATCCGTGTGTGAACACGTACAATGACTGCCTGATTCATGAGCGCATGTGCAGAACTTTACTGTTATGACAGTGCCTGATCCGCATTTTTTTTTACAACAGGAGTCCCCATTCAATTTGCCTCGCACATGCGCTCTGCTTACTAAAAATTACTTTCACAACACTGCCCGATTTGTACTGCGCAAATCTAATGTTTTACGACACACACAAAAAAAAGTTACCGCAGGGATTGCATTGCTCAGTCTACATTAACAAACAGAACTTCAGCCATTCGTGTGAAAAGAAGTGCGATGTAAACAAACTAAAGTAATCTCATTTATAAACAATTAACTTTTATAGCGAGGAGTATGACACATTTAATCCAGCCCTTAAGGCAGAATGTACAATGAATCTCTGCAGAAGAACAAATATTTCAGTAATATTTTATTATGGTCCACTAATCTGGTACTGAAACGAAAATACTACCAGTTGTGTAAGCGCATGCGGTGTGTGTATGTCATTACCAATCCAAGCATGCATACTGTACGTATTGAAAGACTGTATCATCACTCATTTTATGGCACTTCCTAATCCATTTAACGCATGTGTGAACAATTTACGACATATATTCTTTTAATATGCATGTGAGCGCGCGGATCAGGTAGGCACACAGATTGCGTAGTGAAATCGTGGTCCCATCCAACGATACAGCTCTGGAGGATGTTATCGCGCTGCCTCGCAAAGCATTGTGGGACACTTAAAAAAAAGTTCTCCTGAACTGGCTGAATTATCAGTAAACTAGCAGACCACGTGCGCTTCGCTGCAGTCGCTGTAGTTGGAATAATTATGTATCTACATGCGACTTATAGAGCTTCTTTATATACAACATTTTTGGTTTGTCCTCCTGGAGCCAAAATATATCAATTTTCTCTATGACTAATTCGTGAACATGCTACATAAAAAATAGAAACGGGAAAAACGGCAACACCGCTGGGAACAACAGTAAATGAGATAAAGTAAAAGTCTACCAAACGCAAAATGAGATAAAATAAAAAACGGCACCAGCGCCGGGAACAACAGTAAATGAGATATAGTAAAAAAGGGCAGCAGCACCAGGAACAACAGTAAAAAAACAACAGTAAATGAGATAAAGTAAAAGTCTACTAAACACTAAAGTACAAAAACGAAGTAGAAAGTAACAGTAAACCGCAACACCGCCGGGAACACCGGCACACCGCGTCTACTAAACACTAAGAAACACTAAGTAGAAACAATAAAGGAAAAAATACTATTCAGTAAGTACTGCGTCTAGTAAACAGTAAATCAGTAAAGGAGAGAGGACTAAACACTAAGGAAAAAGAATGGCAAGACCGCGTCAGCTGCGGAGCTCAGCTCGGAGCGAAATGGAGTGAATAAAATGAGGTGAATGGGAGGGGAGATTGTCACGTGACTCCCTCATCCACCTTAACTCTCCATCCCTCCACAAACACACAAACACAGTCTCTCGGATCCCAACTCTCCTTTATATGTATAGATAATTCGACGAACAAGGGAAAACGCAAATGCAGCAAATTCACTGCAAATAAAACTTTGGCGAAATTTGCTGATCAACACTAATCACTATTCAATAATTACAATAAACAAAGATCCCAATAGATTATCTTGCTGGATGTCAGCCATCCTTCTTTAGTCATTACCTTAACTCAGTTATTTTTTTTTTTTTCATTACGGATACAGAAACACTTATTTCAAAAAATGTCTTATTTCTCAAATTGTGGAAAATGCATAACTAACAAATGTATGAACACTCTCTATGCATAATAATACTAAGGGGTATGATGCCATTAGAAGCACCCAATTGCATGCATCGCTATGTCACGCTGTTCACTAGTGATGAATGAAAAGCACAAGTTTCAACTCACATAAAGTTTTGCAAACCTTTCGCTTAAAATAGTTTCACTGTTGATTTCACAATTGTGAAATATAAATCTCATTAAAAAAAAAATAGTTTATGGTGAGTTTCAAAATTTTCAAAAAGGAATACCGCTTCCACTTCTGTGCTTATCTGTGTTCTTCTCTGTAAATATACAATGCAATACATTCTATTTATGCCTCCATCTCATTCACATCACAATGGAGATGTAGAGTGTTTTCTAAAAATGTGAACATGTTGCATTTTTTATACACAAAGACACATCACCATGCACCGTCATGCACATTACTTTTTTTTCTTTACGGGAAAAGCCACTTGTTTCCCTCCAATCATTACTTAGAAACTGCCCTTTCTTGTTTCTTGATTTCTGTAGTTAAGGGCTCACATGTTCTATATATCATGGTGCTTTGAGTTTCACTTCTGTCTTTAAGACTGTCACTGTAATTTGGAAATTTGGTGTTCTCTTACCAGTGCCATACCATTATGCAACACACCTCTGTTGGCTCAACAGAACTTCTACATGTGACAGAAAATAAGTCCAGATTTTTTTTTTTTTTTTTTTTATCAACAGAGATCTTTATTTAAATTCTAAATTACAGACAGACACATATGGAATTAATAGCTGAAATTGTTTCCATCATCTTCTTGTGTCATTGGCCTAAATTTCCCTGAATGTGAATCACAATCTGTTCAGGAAATTATTTTGCAAAGTGAAACACTGAATTTCATTATGTATTCAATTTCACACAATTTTATTAGTCACTAATGTTTACAGTATGTGTTGCACTAATGACTCTGTTTTTCAGTAGAACTCTCATTGTCACTTTCTTCTGACATTTGATAATCTGACAGCGTAGAATCTGAGCCAACATCAATGCACAGCAAGTTTGACAATCCATGCGTGGTATAACATTCAGGTGTGACTAAGTTAACCGATATGAAAGTTGGAGCATTTAGCATTTTTTATATGCTTCATCAAAGAATCGGTTATTACATTTTTATTAAATAATTTGGTAACAATGAGTCATATTCAAATGTAATAGCAATAATAGAGTGCAATTACATGTGTCAGTTGAGGACATTAAATACGTGCAATGTGGTACGGAGCACAAAGAGGCTTGTGGTGGCTCAGTATAGCTTTCATACTCAGCAAATACCATTGACTGGTGTGTATTGGTGGAGGAGGGTCTCTGACTAATTGTTTATCAATTTTCTTAAACATAACAGGTTTGAAAGTATCAACTAGGGTAAAAATTACCAACAGAAAAATATCTATTAAAACAGGGGTGACCAAAATGTCGATCGCGATCGACCGGTAGATCGGAAAGGTAATGCAGGTAGATCGCGTTGCATTTAAAAAAAATGTTTTTAGATGTTAGTATATCATATCCTCTCTGTAGCATTTGCCAGATGATTGACATACAGCCAGCCTGAGAACTCTTTTCGTCTTACACACGGGTCATCCCGCACGCAAAATCAAATGCGCGAGTTATTGCAAAACTCCGTCTATCTTAGTCAGGGGTGCCCAATGCGTCGATCGCGATCTACCGGTAGATCGCGTTGCATTAATTTTTTTTTAAAAAACGTTAGTCTATTATATATCCTCCCTATGGTATTTGCCACTTGATTGACATACAGGACGGCCAGTCTGAGATCTTTTCTCTTCTAACACTATGATCATCCTGCACTTACGATCAAACGCACGAGCTACTGCAAAACTCCGGCTGTGATCTAGTTAGCCTGCCAATTTATATCGACTAAAGAAGGGATTTAACAAATAAATTGCTTTTTTTTCTCACAATGTCACTATCGAAGTGCGTTTGTCTGATCTTTCAATCTATCATTGCTATTCCAAAAAGGAAAATGTAGAAAGGCACTTTCGAACTGTTCATCAAAACTACGAAACTGACGTCCATCCAAAAAGCGATCTGAGAAAGGAGAGGGATCTAAAATCGCAGTTAATCGGACAGCCTTCATTTTTCACTCGGCTGAATTCAAAAGCTCCTTGACTGCATTATTCGGCTCTACTTATTTATGCGAGTCAGCCTTTTCCCACCTGACGATTATTAAATCCAAATACTGTAGTGACCATAAATGTATTGAATTGTTATTGTGCCATAAAGGTTATTCAGTTATGCAAGGTACGACAACATACATTTTATGTATCAAGTATACTCAGTATGTATATACACAGTATATATATCCATCCATTTTCCAACCCGCTGAATCTGAACACAGGGGTCTGCTGGAGACAATCCCAGCCAACAACCCACCGCAGGACACACACAAACGGGCCAATTTAGAATCGTCAATCCACCTAACCTGCATGTCTTTGGATTGTGGGAGGAAACCTACGCACACACGGGGAGAACATGCAAACTCCACGCAGGAAGGACCCAGGAAGCGAACCCGGGTCTTCTAACTGCGAGGCAGCAGCGCCACCTTGCCGATATATAGCTTTTTAATGTAGGTAGATCATTTCGACCTGGTCATTTAAAAAGTAGCTAGCAAGACAAAAAAGTGTGGGCGCCACTGATCTAAGTGATCTAGTTAGCCATCCAATTTATATAGAATAATAAAGGGGTATGAAAAAAAATTGCGGGGGAACTGAAAGAGGATTTTTTTTCTCACAATGTCACAATCGAAGTGCCTTTGTCTGATCTGTCAATCTATCATTGCTATTCCAAAGAAGGAAAATGTGGAATGGTACTTTCGAACTGTTCATAAAAACTACGAAACTGACTTCCTTCCGAAAAGTGATCTGAGAAAGAAAAAGGTGAGGGAAGTAAAATCGCAGGTAATCGGACAGCCGTCATTTTCACTCGGCTGAATTCAAAAGCAAAGGTTCCAGGTGAGTCACTCGATCGTTAAGCATAAGCATCAGAAATTGCAATACTGTTTCACCTAAAACTCCTCTGAGATTTTGACATAACAGGATGATATTCAGCTGTGGTCTGGGGCTCTTTGACAGTTTTGGAACTTACTCACAGAGGAAAAGTACCCTAACATGAGAAAATGTGCTACTTCCTTGACTGCATTATTCAACTGTATTTATTTATGCGAGTCAGCCTTTTCCCACATGATTATTAGGTTCAAATTTCGTAGTGACCATAAATGTATTGAATTGTTATTGTGCCATTAAGGTTATTCATTTATGCAAGGTACGCCAACATATATTTTATATATAAAGTGTGTGTATATAAATTTTATATATAATAATATATATGTAACATTTTTAATGCAGGTAGATCATTTTGACCTGGTCATTTTAAAAGCAGCTCACAAGCCGAAAAAATGTGGGCACCCCTGTATTAATATAAAATGACAAATACTAGTATAAAATCAAAATCAATATTACCTTATGAAATGAGAAAAGGAACTGAAATAAAGTTCCCAATCTAGCTATTAAAATTAGTTAAAAACAGTAATTCATTACAATTACATAAGTAAGAACTTGGAAAATACGAATGGTACATGATAGGCAAACAGATCGGGGCTTGCTGAGATTGTCGACACCTCTCTTGAAAGAGTTCATTTGTTACATCTAGATAATCCGCTTCAGAGACATCCCTTTTTCCACCCAAACACTGATAATTGTCATATGATGACACCAGTTTATCCACCCTAGTTTGTCAGTCACCATTTTGAGTGACATTTCCCTCCACTCTGTGCTTTCTTGCTGCTTGTTTTCATTTTGGACTCATTGCATTTCACGCCACTCTTACTTCGCACCTTCTTTTACTTACATTCACGTTTAGCTTTACATTTATCCTCCAGTGCTTTTTGCCTTTTATTGTGGTAACTTACTGGAGTGCAGCAATGTGCAATAACACTTGATTAGCAAAAATGAGGTTACAATGGCTGATACTTTCAGGCTCATGCCTCAGCAGGGATTCCTATAAGACAGAATTCCCCTGAAATGTAGTAATTATTCTGTATAGATGCCCTTCTGGAAAGTTGTCTTTTGGGGATAAATTGTAAAACTGTCAAAATGGTGTGCAATATGTTTTAGCACCTTGTGTATCACCTGACCTTTTTCCTTGTCCTTTTCAAAAGTCATGCTTATTATTTCATCATACATCTGTCTTTTAAACAGTAAGTACAATGTCCAGTTAAAGAAAAAACCTGAAGAAAATGCAATCATAAATTGAACTAATTCCTAAGTTGTTGTAAGAGCTGTTGCCGCTCCAACGTCAACAGCTCTAGGAGAATGAAACATGAAATATCCTTATCTGAAAAGCTGCATATCACGTCATGTTCATCTTGCCACAAAGCTAACCAGAGTTCTCTCCGACAGGCCAGTTTATTTCAGCAGTTTCCTGTGCACATGCTAACATATTAATAGCTTAAAGGGCAGAACTAATATACTGTCCTAGAACGGCTCAAAGCAAAAGCCAAACTACAGCCAATCAAGCATGGATAATCCTTTTTACCATGGAAGCATTTCCAAAAAAGCATGTGAAGATTTACTTTCAAAAAGAGGGAAGGATGGCTGCTATCTTATACGTGACAGTGAAACAATTGCTGGAGCACTTTGTCTTTGTGTATTGTGAGTATGAATAATTGATTTTGTAAGCATAGCTAAACACTAAAATGAAATATTTCACAGAAAACTACTGAGAAAAAAGAATAGGTATATCATTGCTTAATAAATTAAAAAGTAATTTAATAGAGTTACTTTTTAATGTTTGTTCTTTTTAATGTATTTTGTGTATTTATTTACTTTTTTGTTCCATTTGATATTTATGATGTTACATGCAAAAAAGGGATTTTTCAGATATCAACCATGAATAAAAACAACATTCCATGTTGTATGTTGTATATGTGATCATTTATTTTATTTACATTATTTATTGTTTACATGCGATGTCTTAAGAAAAAGAAATGAATGCAAAAATGTCAATACATTTTACACATACTATCTATTCATAAGTTGGTCAGTTTTCATTTTGTATATTGCCTATTGTAATGAGTACCCCTCCAGGCAATTTGCAAATTGCACAAAATCATAATACAAAAAAACAAAAAAGGTAACACTATATAATAAAGATTACTTAAAAAGAAAGAGGAGGACTTTGATTTTAAAGGATTTGGCCCTTTTATTCTATTTGGATATTACTTCTAACACCTGAAAGCACACTTTTACATAGCTTAGTGTGCAATAATCCTGCAGGATCTGGTCCAAGGGAAAAGCAAACCGTGGACAAGGTACTGTTCTATCATGGGGTCACAAGCCCACATGGACATACTGCGTTCTTAAAAATAAAAGGTGACAGAGTGGTTCTTTGGAGTGATGCCACAGAGGAACCATTCTTGGTTCCCAAAAGATCTATCCACATGAAGGTTGCAGAAAGATCCTTTACTTAGATCCATACATTAAATAGAGGGTAACAGATCTGGGAAATCTCATGATTTGAAAGGACTCTGCATACAATGACACAAGCTATGTCCAGGTTTTCTTAACCTGTTAGCGTCTTGCTAGGCAGCCTACTGTACATTAAAGATTTCAAGTTTCTTCTACATACTAGCAGTTTTTTCAAAGCACAAAGAACCAACATCATATGCAAACAACCCTTCCTAGAATAAAACGGTGCTTTGTCAAGCAATGGTACTATGAGAAACCAGATAACTCAGTAAAGAATCATTAGAGAACCAGTACTTTTAAGAGTGGGGGGCACTTTTGGGTCACAAATTTGCATAACACACATCTTCATTGTGTTATGAGAACATTAAAGAACCTAATGATCACACACACAGAAACACAGAGGAAGAGCCACATTCACACAGATAGTGACTGGACTCCAAACCCAGTTCCCGGGGCCTGTGGCGCAGTAGCATTTCATCTCCCAACTCTGTCACTCTGTGTGTCCATTTTGTATATTCTTTGCCTTTCATGGTTTTTCTCCAGGTCCTTCAGTTTCCTCTTAGATGTACAAGTTAGGCGTATTTTTCACTCTAAATATACTGAATACAGGCGAGTGTGGTTATGTCCTGTGAAGGAGATGTTTCGTACAGTATATACTGCATATATATATATTTACATTTACTTATTTGGATGATGCCTTTATCCAAGTCAATTTACATCATTTATGATACAAGTGGTTACATTTCTTTTTGGTCTTCCAATTGGAGCACAGGCAGGTCAAATGACTTGCTCAGGGTCACACAGTGTAAGTAGCGGGATCTGAACCCATAACCTTAGGGGTTGAAGTCCCAAATCTTAACAACTATGCCACACTGCCTGCCTTATAGTCATATAAACATAACAATAACTTTTATGTGTAACTTCTAACTACTTTTTCTATTTTTTTAATGTCAAAACATGCCTTTATCTCCTATTCTACAATTGTTACACTATTCCATTTTATTTTTGATAAAACCGCTAATTATTACCCTTATATTATAATTAAACCTCAATAAAACCAATTGAGCTTTATGTAAACGGACCACTTAACAAAGAACGATTTCTGATTGTGTGTTAAGAAGTCAACTTACCTACATTCATAATGGCCAACACTCTAGTACTACATGACAGTGTTTTATAATCTCAGTCATTTTCAGCACTGAGTTTTAGGGCACTTCATGTGCCAAGTTCTGACCACAATGCAGTGACATGACTCTCTTGGAATCATTTCCTTATAAAACAGAAAGATCCTGGCTTCTTTATGATAAGAAGCTGAAGTATAAAGCATCATCTTGGTAACTTGTGTGTTGGAAAGTTCTTGAACATATTTTTCTTAATATTCATTATGACAAGCAATGTCATTTAAAATATTTTTTCTAAATATATTCTATACCGTGTTGTAAATATGGCAGCCACTTTTGTCTGTCTGTGCAAACCTGAAGTTGCTTTGACCAATTCAGGTGAAAACAAAATCAGAGCCTACCCCGGCAGAAGAACAGGCCTTGCGTGCCATGTCAAACTATCTCAACACACACACTTTAACACAATGGGGCTGTTTAGAGACACCGCTTACTCACACAAACACACATCTTTGGGAGAGTACATGGAAATTCCATAATGGCAGTAACCAGACTGGCAAAAGAATTCAGGCCCATGTAGCTGCAACTTCTAAACGTCACCACTTTGTCATACACAAAAATCAAATAATGGAAAAAATGATAAAGTAATTTAATAGAATTAGTATAACAAAAATAAACTATAACCATTAATGGACTTGTGTGGGTAAACCATCATTCTTTCATTTACCATTTGCCTCAAAGATCATGTTATTGTTTTCATCTGAATGTATTTAGAATTATATATAAAAATAATTTGTGTGAATAATCATTCCCTTATAACATAAAAACAGAGAGATGTTTGTGTGTTTGTGCACGATGCCTAACACTGAATCTAACCTTTCATAGACAGTAACACTAGACAATAAGCTCTGTGGCTGACTGGCACGCTGGATGAGTAACAAAAAGTCATTTGTGTTTCTGTGAACTTTGGTCATGAAGATAATGTTTCACAGACTATGATAAAAAGTGATTAAAAAATGAGATAAAAGTGCATTTTCTTTATCAAAAAAACAGCATGTTGCACACAAGTTTGAATAGTTGCTGTACTATAGTTGCCTGACATCACACATTTTGGGAGTCTTAGAGAACTACATCTCTACATGTGATATTTATGTAACTTTTACTTAAACAATATACAATATTCCATATTTGTGAATAACTTTTATTGTATTTGTTTGTTTTTTCAGCATGAAAAGAATTGTATATACTTACCGTATTCTCCAGAACCACTCTGGATATTATACTTTGCAAGTAAGTTTCTGTTTTTTTGTTTTTTTCCTCTCTCATATTAATTTGGAAGTGGAGAAGTCAGCTTTACATCACTCGATAACCTGACTTGGGCACAACACATCTTACAAGATTGAAGAATGTCTTCACTTGCTCAGATATGAGGTGACAGGCCTGCTATCTCCATCTGTGCTCACCAACTTCTATACTGTAGGTGAAGCTGAGTCTGTCCACTCTGACTGACTGCATTACATCTTCATATGGCATCTGCTCAGTCCAGGACTGCAAAGCACTAGAGGATGGTGAAGTCAATAAATAACGGCACTGGCATACGGCTCCCATCTTGTTCATGACTAGCAGTCTTATTAAAGACCTCAGCCATTCTGCACAGCTACCTTCCTCTTCCACCAGTCTAGTAAATGGCACAGGACCACTAGCCCTCATATCAATAGATTCGGGAACAGTTTTTACTCAGCAGCCATTCACACTGACAGATTTATGAGTGTTTGATGGACCTATTGATATGCGTCTAAGAAAGCTTGTACAGTGCAGACATTTGTGTGTGTTGGTGTTGTCTGCTGTCACTGTTCTGAGGGGACACACAAGTAAGAATTCCAATGTAATACGTACACATGCTGATACACTTGAACTTGACCTTAAAGGTGCATTATTAATGAATTTATGTGTAGTAATAAATAAATTGCATCATAATGTAAGGTATGATCTAGCAGCATAATTTTCAAGGGTTTTACATTTGAAACAACAGTACATAACACAATATGTTTTCCTTATTTTGCTAGTGTTTCTTAGTTTCAAATAAATATTTTATCAATATCATAAAATGTATTATAACTTATTTTTACATATTCTGAGTTTCTCATTTTACTTACAAGGCAGTATAACAAATGTAATCATTTTTGAAAAATAGTGAAATATACATTTATATAAGTATTTTAGAATGTTAAAGACTTCATACATGGTAACCTCACAGTTTTACTTAGAGTCATTAGAGAGTCATTTACATTGTTTGCTAAATATCACACATTGCAACCTCCAATGTCTTTGTCATGCTGCTCTCATACAGTATCAAGGCACAATAAAAGAATGGTTTTGCCTAAACTGCAGATTATTTATAATATACTATAGATAAATATTGAAATTAGTGTGGTATCTCTTCAAATTTACAGTTTCATACAGCAGCCCTTGCAAACTATTCCATGTGAACAGAGGGGCTACTGTGTGGCAGAAGTAGATAGTGGTCACTTTTCTCTTATTAACATCCACAAATGGCGAAGTAAACCAGTGAAAAATTGAACAGGTATGCTACAGGATCGAGGCAGGTGCTCAATACAGACTACTCTTCAACATGAAGAAAAAAACTGCACGCTTTATTTCGCTGGTTCTGGTTTCGACCTTGAATTCCTTTGGTGTTAGATCATCCCCGTGCTTCCATTGTTTGGACTCTGGATCATATCCAAGATTCATTCCCAGTTATGAAAACACCTCTTTAGTTTCCCCCACCCTGAATTTATCAATCAATCAATCAACATTTATTTATATAGCACATATTCATACAAAAAAATGTAGCTCAAAGTGCTTTACAAAATGAATAGAGAAATAGAAGACACAATAAAAGATAAACATAAGTCAACATTAATTAACATAGAATAAGAGTAAGGTCCGATGGCCAGGGTGGACAGAAAAAACAAAAAACTCCAAAGGCTGGAGAAAAAAATAAAATCTGTAGGGGTTCCAGGCCACGAGAACACCCAGTCCCCTCTGGGCAATCTACCTAACATAAATCAAACAGTCCTCTTTGTATTTAGGGTTTTCATGGAAGGACCTGATGATGATGATGGTCACGTAGACTTCTGGCTTTCAGTCCATCAATGTTGGTGCATCATGATGCTTTGAGTAGGTGGTGGTGGCAGGCCGCCACCACAAAGAAACCGGAAAAAGAAACAGAAGAGAGAGTAGGGGTCAGTACGGATTTTAGAGCCACCATGAATAGTTATTATGAAGAATTGAATATACATAGTATCAGGATTAAATTAAGATGAAGCTATGAGAAGGCCATGTTAAAGTAATGTGTTTTCAGCAGTGTTTTAAAGTGCTCTACTGTATCAGCCTGGCGAATTCCTATTGGCAGGCTATTCTAGATTTTAGGTGCATAACAGCAGAAGGCCGCCTCACCACTTCTTTTAAGTTTAGCTTTTGGAATTATAAGGAGACACTCATTTGAAGATCTAAGGTTACGATTTGGAATATAACGTGTCAGGCATTCCGATATATAAGATGGAGCGAGATTTATTTAAGGCTTTATAAACCATAAGCAGTATTTTAAAGTCAATCCTGAATGAATTTATTAGCTTAAGACTCTCTTTGAAACATTGAGTTGGTGACACTTCATTTCAAGAATCAACATGCACAGATAGAACGGTGGACTCAGCTGATTCAAAACTTGCCTTGTCTAATTTAATGTCACTTTCAGTTCTTCATTATGATTCCACAGTGGCAACATTCTGTTGTCAACGTTTGACGCTTATCTGACCCTGAATTGTCTTCAAGAGACGTCCTGCCACAACAGAAGTCTGCACCCCATCTTTAAAATGCTGCATATGAAGGATAGTTGTCCTGCAGCACGCTTAATGTTGGCCTCCGTGTTGACCAAACCAAACTCTATTAACCACAAGTAATAAAAACTTGACATTCATGTTTTAGCACACGTACATGGCCACTTGCCGAGGCCACAAAAATGTATACAAGGTCGCTTGCAAAATTAGCACCATAGAATACCCCTTTCAGGTTGAGGCTCAAGATTTTTTGATCATCTTTTATATGTGTATGTATGGTGCTGGATGGCTTGTAAATGTTACAGTCGGTGGTACAGTAATCTATTGAAGTGTACACATTGAATAATGCTGTTTATGATGTATATCCTCAGTATTAAAATAACTGCCATATTACATACATAGTACATAGTGATAGTCATTCAGATTCCTGACCGGCTGTTGATCACTGCATGTTAAAGAACTCTGACCAAGAAAACTTGTGAGAGGACAGAGGAAGAATTATTAATAGAACAGTTTAATGTGAGATGAAAGGTCTTTATATTCTACTAGAAGTGTACATTTAAATAATTACACTTTATATGCTACAGAACATGTCATTTCACTTTAAGTGACATACTGTATGTTATTTTTTCTTAAAACCATAACTGTTCTCTGATTGTTTTTAACTTTGTATAAAGTAAACTAAAGTAAGACACGGGAGTGCATTCAGACGGATGAGATTCAGACATATCACAGTTAGTTCTGCATGACAGTGGCAATTTTTTATTTAATTCCCTACTATGTTATTTCTGATTTTCATTTTGCCATCTACTGTTTAACACTTCTTAAAGTAAAACAAGCAAGTGTTTAAAAAAACGAATTCCATTGATCTCTAACTTTAACTAATGCAAAATAAAGAGACTTTTTGGGGGGAAATAAAATATTCTCTTCTTCATTGATATTTCCATGCCCGTTAGAAAACACACATTACTCCCAATGCAATAGGCAGTACTGTTCATTATAAACATTACTTATTTTTGTTTAACTTTATAGTATTGAAATACATTTTTGTTAGTATAAAACTCACTTTTGAGAAGTAGCAATTTTGTCCATTATTAAAGGTTTATGGATGTGGTTAGAGAGGACATGCAGGTGATGGGTGTAAGATATGGAAGAAGATAATCCGCTGTGGCAACCCCTAAAGGCAGAAGAAAGAAGAATTAAAATGTTTCCTGCATCACTCATCAGCTAAACATTGAACTTTTTTTTTTTTTTTTGTGTGTGTGTTTAGTTTAAAAATACTACGTGGCCTGAGTTTCAAAGAGTTTTAATGCTAAATGTTTACCAAAAGCATAGCCAGACAAAAATGAGAATAGCTTTTAAAACTGCTAACTTAGACCGTATACTGTGCTAAAAATATATCAGTAGTCTGCACAAGCTGTGTTTGGTCAAAAATGTGATCTGAAAAGACAGATGTTGCATATTAAAAACATCAAATCATTTAAGCATTCTTATCTTTTTTTCCCTAGACATGTTCTGGTTTGGAGGAGAAATTCTTTAAAAATCTGAAAGAAATGATTTCTTATTATGAAAAACCCCACCGAGGTCTTATCATTCACCTGCGCTATCCCGTTAAAAGAAAGAAAACAAAATTAATTAAACATGAACCCGAGAAGGAGCCTGAATATGGTAAGGATATAAAATAAATACTTCTTGTTAATGAGAATTTTAAAAGCTGTTTTTTCTTGTAAATTTGAAGGCTGTGACTTCAGCACTTCTGCTTGTTGTTTCACAGTATGCAGAATATTTTGGGTCACAATTGTCTGTACAGTGAGAAAATGTAACTACAAAGGTTAAAGAAAAGATTAAAAAGTACTATTTTTTTTATCACTAACTTCTCTTTTTGCAAATGAATTGCACAATACTTCCATAAACTTGTGCAAGTTCACAAATATGTCTCTGATCTGTGTGAAACAGCAAGTAGAGATTTAATACTTTCACTACATCTCAGCTCTGTACAGTATTCCACTCTTTTAGGTTGTTTGGTGTGTTTGAAGAAAATAGCTAATTATAAAATAGGAGATTAGATGAGATATAAATATTTTATAACATGTTTCCTGCAACCTTGAAATGTATTAAGATGAACTGCAAAGTTCAGAGTCACTCTTATATGTCTACCACAGACAGCAATAAAATAACAACAGCACACAATAAATGAAAGATCAGCTGGTATAATAGTACTGTCATGTGTATGGACGACGTGCGTGTCTGACCAAAATGCAAAATGTCATCAGTCTTTGGCACCACGATGAGCAAGAATGTATTAAAATAAAGAACACTTTTTTATTAATAGAAGATGCAAATAATATTGTGCAAAATTATTCTGTATGGGGAAGGAGGACTGAGGTGAAGCTTAAAGAATGAAACTAAACAGAATAATGATGGCTTAGTGATATCTTTAAACACTGGCACAGCCTATATTATTATATATAATATTTATAGATAGATAGATGGATACTGTAGCTATACTGTATAATGATCTGCCCCCAAAGGGATATAAAAATTTTACAGAGGTTCAAGAAAAACACATAAATAATAAATACTCAACAGATTCACAGATAAAATTGTCATTATGATTATGATATTATGGTGTTAGTGAATGCATAATAATATATCATAAATAATATTATCAATAAAAATAACTCAACATCCCTGAATTGAGTTAAGCAGCTTTAATAATAATAATAATAATAATAAATGGATTTAAATGTCAATTGTCATCTGTCACTTCTGCTGCATTTCTTATTAATCACTAAAACACCAACATTTACTTTATAGTCTAAGAATATTATAGTCCAGGGGTACTCAAACTCGGTCCTGGGGGCACACTGCGGCTGCAGGTTTTTGTTCTAGCCAGATTCCTAACCAGTGACAACACTTGATAACACTGATCTCATTTCATTAGCTGGTATTTGTTTCTTTTATTCTACAATCAGAAAAGTACAGCAGTGTGATGGTTAGATTTATAAGACATTTAGAAATATTTCTGCTTTTGCTATAGATTTAAATGCTTAACTCTCTTTTGTGGATTTTATTATATTTTGCCCTTTCTCTGTGCAGTTTTCCCCCTTCATTGTATCTTATTAATGACAATTAAAAATGAGCAGAGCAGACACGCTGGCAAACGACACCAAATTATCAAAGGCTGCAACTACTTTAGCATCTGACCCACTCATTAGTAAATAATGGATTAATTAAACAATTAGAACACCTGGAAAAGTAGAATGAAAATATTGTTAAAAAGAAAAAAAATTCCAATATAACTGCTTGGAACATTTACATTTTTTTTTTTTTTTACCAAACTTATTTTTCTAATTTCTATATTGTTTCCAAAACACAGAACTTGTGAAGTAACAGTTCACTTAATTAGCCCAGGAGTCCAATTAAAAACAGAAGCTGCTTGGAACAAAAACCTGCAGCCACACAGGGTCCCCAGGACCAGGTTTGGGAAGCACTGCTATAGTCCGTTCATCCATCCATCCATCCATCCATTCTTAAACTCATTTAATCCAGGTCAGGTCAGTTTATTAGTGAATATGTTTACAAATATATACATTTTGCATATGTTTTGAGTTATGTCTCCTGTAAAACTCTGTTTTAATACTGGGCATTTTATTTGATCAGGATTCTTGCAAAAGAAAAAAAAAATGAAAATTTTGACTAATATTAAATAGAGAACAGCGTGATAGTCACTCATTTTCAAACTTGCTTAATCCTTCAGTAGCCACAAGACAAGAAACTGTCCACTCTTTGTTGGCCCTCTCACATACACGCCTTTCACAGGTCAATTTAGAGTTGCTAGTTAATATGCACCTCTTTGGGTTTTTGCAAGGAAAACTGGAGTACCTGATGGAAAACCAATGCTAACGCAGAGAGAATACGAGAAGACTTAAAACAGAATACAACTCAAAACACTGGATATGTGAATCAATAGCACTGACCACGGACCTACTCTGTCACCCTGCGTGTTCCTGTGTGTGTATGTGTATATACGGTGTACAGTGTATATACATAATTGCACTGTAAATATACACACACGTACACACTACATTGGCTCCATTATACCAGCAGCAATACGTCTGTATAATGTCTCACTGCCAGTCAGAAGTTTTCATTATTTTTAACTTTCTACTCTTTAAGTCATTCTGGTGTGTGTGAATTTATTTATCTATCTATTTAATAAGCTCTTTTGTAAAAAGTCAAATTTCCCCCTGAGGACAAATAAAAGTTCTGTCTAACCATTGAAAGTAGCAAATAACAGCTTGTTTAATTAGGCAATGAATCCCATCTATCTATCTATCTATCTATCTATCTATCTATCTATCTATCTATCTATCTATCTATCTATCTATCTATCTATCTATCTATCCATCCACAGTCTGAGTGTGTGTGTGTTTTTTTCTGTTTAAATTGCATGTTCTCCTAGATTCAAGTTGCTGTTTTTCATGTACTCTCTGTGCCCATGTTGGGTTTTCCAGGTACTCTGGTGTTCTCCTCCCATTCCAGACAGGGGCCAGTTCCAGGCTGACCCATGTGGGTGTGAAGTAGATGCGCACTTGAGGGAACAGACATCTCATGTAGAGCTGCTTCTTGCCTCAGGCTTAGCACTAAAGTGAATTAGATTAAAAAGGCCTGAAAATGTTACATTGTTGCATGGTGTTTTTCTGTTTGTGTTTAACTAATATAATGTGTGTTTTAGTTGTATGTCAGTTTGTTTTATTTTCTAACTATATTTTTATTTGTAATTAGTGAATAGTGTGCTTAATTGAAACTGAAAGAAAAAATGAACTATTAGGAGACAAACTAAGTAAATGATATTTAATTGAATTTTATCACTTAGAGTAGTGGATTTGAAACTCAGTCCTGGGGCCTCATGCATAATGTTGTCTGCAGAATTCGCACTATAACATGACATAAGCACAAAAGCCAAAATGTGCTTACACACAGAAAAATCCAGATGCAGGAATCTGTGCGTACTCCAACTTCCACTACATTCCACTTCTTCCGCTACATAAATCCCGGTCAATGTGAAAAGTAACGCACATGCACGTGTCTGCGGTCCCGCCCCAGTTCCTCCCAGAATTACGCCTCTTTGAATATGCAAATCAATATAAATAGCCCTTAAGCTCAGCGTTCTGTGAAAAGACAATGGGAAAAGCACGGGGGAAAATATAAGAATTTCAGCGAATACTAAGTGGAGGTAAAGGAAACACATACTATTTGTTGATTTAAACAGTGGTCTTAACAACAAAAGAAAGTTGATCGAGTGACACAGCGTGTCAGAGAAACTCAAAAGCTCAAGTTCACTAAGTTGCACAGTGCCGGAAATAAAAAAGAAGTCACATATCAAAGTCGCTGTCAAAAGAAGAGTTGTAGCCCACCGTCTGAGTGTCATATGAAAGCTTATTAGGGTACAGAGAAAAAAAAACTAGGCACACAGTGGGGAAAAAGCACGAAATTTCAACTTTAATCTCGAAATTTCCACTTTAATCATGTAGTATATTTTGTCATTAAACATCATAAACTTCATCTTAGAATCATTTAATTTACTAGTTTCTCAAATCCCATCGTAACTAAAGTAGAAAGTTAAATGCTTTGTTTTGTCTTTGATCTTCTATGTGCTCTAATGTGTGTGAATCACTATGTGTTTCCGTTCTTTCTCTTTCTCTGACAGAACACAGAATCCATTACATTCGTGATATTACAGCTCTCTGAATAATTAAAATACTGAGATGTATACGTGATATCATTTTCATGATGATTGGAATGAAAGCATGTTATTAAACATGAGAACATGATAGCGCAGTGATTGTTCATGTCTCACACAAGATGCTGCTGCGTCATGCACGTCCTTCGATGAAATGAGACAGTAGAGATGAGACAGTAGCAGTACTGACTCTTTTAAATGTACTAACCTCCAATTCCTGTCCTTCCTTTTCTTTCCCCAAATACCCAATCACCACACAATCAGCTCTGTAATAGACGTTAAGCTATCTGTAAGCTTACAATGACGATTCTTCAAAACTTTTAAGGAACATTGAAATATCTTCATAGTACGTGTTTAATTATTCTATCCGTCTATCCTTCCAGTGTCGCGCCAGCCTCAGCAAATATACAGTGCGAGGCAGGAACAATACGTGAAATTGCTAGTGCTGTGGCACCGTGGCCTCACATTTTTAATTATTAATAATACAGATTATTTAAATGAAGTTAAAGTTTTATCTGTGTAATATAATTAACATATTTTGCTGCATTTCATCTTAAAAATGATATTGTCATCATATGTAAATACGCGCTTTATAAAGTGGCACAGGTTGTGTAATATTATAACTGTAGTGCAAGTTTACAGTGAGGTAATTGAACTTATAAGTACAAACAGTTCTACAAGGTGCAATTGATTGGGTGCGTTTATAGTTCTTGGGATGAAACTGTTTCTGAACCGCGAGGTCCACACAGGAAAGGCTTTGAAACGTTTTGCCGTGGCTGAGGCAGCGTGTGCTTCATGCTGTATACCGATAATTCTCTTTCTGATCAGCTGCTGCTGTGATTCACACTCAGATACAGTGATATAAATACTCCGAGTGGTGCAATGAGAGTAATATGGAAAAAGATGATCCGCTGTGGCGACCCCTAACGGGAGCAGCAGTGAGAGTAACAACGCTAAAGCAGTTATGGTATTTGGAATACTATGGCTATTCCCTGGACCATTATATTGTTACAGGTTAATTACAATCAGATGCATTACACTAATAAACAATATGCGGTTAGTTTCAGAGTATTTATAAAGCAGCATCAGGAATGTGGCTTTATAATCTAAGAAATAAAGGGTAACCACACAGGAACAGTAGCACTGCTTTGACGCTTTATGCCGCCAATCTGCAAAACCGAGTGCAGAACTTGCATACAACAGGGTATGAGGTACCGTGGAAATGTGCGTGGCTTTACGCCAAGTTTAGGTTTTATACATCGTAATTTGAACGTGGAAACGTTCTTACGCATCATTGCTGTGCATATGCACCGTTTATACATGAGGCCTCTGGCGACCTACTGTGGCAGCAAGTTTTTATTCCACCCAACTTCTCTTTTTGTTTGGACTCATAGCCTAGTTAAGAAAGCTGTCATTTGCCACTTTCCAAGGCTATATAGAACTTTATTAGTCCCTGGGGAAATCTGGCTTTTTGCATAAGCTCTTAGTACTAGGGTGTTGTACCATGTTAGCCAATATGAATATAGTGAAAAGTCCAGCAAAATGACACCTTTTATTGGCTAACTAAAACAGATTACAATATGCAAGCTTTCGAGGCAACTCAGGCCCCTGACTTGCCTCGAAAGCTTGCATATTGTAATCTTTTTAGTTAGCCATTAAAAGGTGCCATTTTGCTTGACGTTTCACTGCATAAGCTCATTAAATAAATACATGCATACATAAATAAAATACACACTTTGGTCTGAATACCAACTGGAATGACTAGAAAGCAAGAAAATTAAAAAGGAAGAAAACATCTGACTTGGCTGTCAAAGTGAGCCATTATGCAGACGTATTGCCGTTCATATCAAGGAATCTCAGTAGCGTTTCTTGACACACTTCTGCTTAATACTTTGTTGTCTGAAAGTCCTCAGTGTTTGTGCGTCAGTTTTATTTAAATTCTTTCCTTCACTACAACTTTGGGGAGGGGGTTTGGGGTTGGGGTAGGGGGAGTGTGTGCTATAACTGAGCCTGCCCTTTTAATTAGCTTGTCGATTCGGTGGGCCTGTCTTGAAGTGATGTTACCAGCCCAGCACATAGAAAAAGGCACTGGCAGTCACAGAGTTGTAGAAGATGCGATGGATGTCACCTCCCACATTAAGGAACAGAGTCTCCTAAGGAATAAGAGCCTGCTCTACCCCTTCCTATATAGTTTCTCGGTGTTCTGTGGCCAGTCTAATCTGTCATTAATGTGGATCCCCAAGTACTTGTAGGAGTGGACCACCACTACATCCACTCCCTGAATAGTGAACAAATATAGAGGCCCTTTGGTGCCCTGGAGAAGACTCTGGGCCTGCCATCTCCAAGATGGCCTGGGAATGCCTTGGATCCCACAGTATGAGCTGCCAAATGAGGCTCGGGAAAGGGACACCTCACTGCTAATGTTGCAGCCCCTGTGACACAGTCTCGGATAAGCAGTGAAAAGTGAGATGAGGCATTGGGAAGATTTATATTTTTATCTTAACTTTAACTTGTTGTTAGTTGTCATATTTAGGATAAAATAATGGAAAAAATATACAAATGATTATTCATTGTTGTTTGCCCAAGTGTCTGTTCTGCTTGTTGTTAGTTGTCACAATTAAGATACAATAAGGGAGCAAACTACATGGAAAAAATAGGAAAACAACAGGTGATTTAAGCATCTAAGCAAATTCTTCTAAATGTCTTACATAATAAATGTCAAATTCTCAATGATGTGTTTTTTTGAATGTAGAATAAGAGAAAATAAAAGACCAGGTAAAAAATGAGACCAATTACAGGTAAAATGGCTCACTGATTGTGAAAGGGGTTGGAACAAAAATTTGAAGCCACAAAGGGTCTCCAGGATTGACTCTGACCACCCCATGATGGACTATTGCCCTGTTCCAGGGGTTAAATTGGAATTTGGAAGGTGGGGGAACTTTTGAATGTGACTATGACACACACCATACAGCTGAACAAGAGTGTTGCATTGGAAGAGCTTTGGACAAAAGCAGCTCCTTTCTCTACATGCCAAATGATGAGCACATTTGTGGTTTCACAGATCTGACCTGTGTGGTTGCTCTGGAGAGTTTCACTGCTAGTGATGCTGCTCTTCTGGACTGTGCTACTGCACTACTGCAGGGACAGTTCTTAATCTTAGTTCCTGAACTGCTCAGTCTAAACACAAACTTAAGTTTATATCAGATAGTAATAGACAAAATTGCATTCTTAATATAACTACATAAAGTAGTAAAAAATGTAGAAAACATAAATGGTGACTTATTTTTGTTATTCTTTGTTTATATTAATTTTAGAAAGGTGTAACATGCAAAATCAATCCATAAATACCTCTGAAAATAACCACTCAGTCACTTCTTCTTTGTACCTACTCCTCTATCCATCTCTGTAAAACACGAGTTAGAATGATCAGTGCTGGTGTGAATCAATTAAATAGTTAAAAAGACGGCTCAATTACCACACCACAGTATGCATAACAAACAAGCTCTGTGGCTAACAAGGTATAACTGCACGTATTTTTATATACAGACTGAAACAAAAGGACAAGACACATAACGTTTTCTTCACATGCAGCGGTGTGAGCCAAGCTAGCACTGACTGATTTTAGTGCAAGCTACTTTTTTTTTTCTATCGTGGCTAAAATGCGTGTGATTCGGGTATCGTTTATCCCACATACCCATTTTACAAATAAAATCCATAACATTGCCATATTAACTTTCCCAGCAATGCTAACAGAGTAGTAGTGTGAGCAATATTACAGTCTGTTCAACTGAAAACAAAACTGCATTTACCAGCAGGCTTTTGAACTGACAGTTGCATCCACAAGTACATTGTGAGTTACTCAATTCGTACACTGCAGGGGAATATCTTCTTAAATGTAGAGAAAAGCCAAGCAAAATGACACCTTTTATTGGCTAACTAAAAAGATTACAATATGCAAGCTTTCGAGGCAACTCAGGCCCCTTCTTCAGGCAAGATGTAATGCTTTTCTGGACAGACTTTAGAATATCTTGTAACAGAGGCAGCTTTGATTGTGATCCATATATGTCTTTTTCATGATGTACAGTATAGCATGGCCATTGGAGGTTCTGTTTCCACAGCATGTCTTCTCATGTCCTTAATTTCTTTCCATTTTTCTTTCAGCAAACCAACTAGGAGCCTCCATGCAAGCTGAGCCAACATATGAAGGTGAGGAAAACATAAATTGTACAATTAAACACACTGTACTTCTAACATGCCATTTATATAACCTCAATGAAAACAACTGGGCATGACTAAAAAGTTCACCCTGTGTCTTCAGTCTTTACTGTTCTTATTATCCAGGGTGTATGTAGAAGTTTTATATGCTTGTCAGCTAAACCTTTTTTGTTTTTAGCAATAAGCAGCACTTTGTTGTTTTTGTGGTTCTCAGATTGTTAAAATTTCATGTCTGTAAGTGGGGATCATCAATCAGGGGTCCAATTTGTGGGCAATTGTGGATTAATTTATTTCTTAATCCATTGATTTTGACACCTATAATGGAAGAAGAGCTAGCATTTTAGCAGTCAGACTTCCATCCATCCATCTGTTATCCAACTCGCTATATCTTAACTACAGGGTTACGGGGGTCTGCAGGAGCCAATCCCAGCCAACACAGGGCGCAAGGCAGAAAACAAACCCCAGGGCAGGGTGCCAGCCCATCACAAGTAGTCAGACTTGCAGATAAAAAATCATTAGTTATGTATGTGGCATAGCCTTATTTTTCTTACACCTTTAGCTTTGTGATGTTTATTAATCACATTTTTTTTGTTTTCATCAGTTCAAAAAAATTGTTGAACTGTTACCCTGCACGTTTGTTTGCTGGTTACCTTACAAGACGTCTGGCACTCCTTTCTTATTTTGGTCATTATGTTCTGCTGTTATCTTCCATTATTTTCTGTTTTGTCGTGATGCTACAATTTTAGTGTAATGAACTTCTCTGTTGCTAACAAAAATGTCCCATTGCTACCCCTAACATCCAGAAGTCATGCCATGTGATGTCATTACTGCAACTCTATTTAAACCAGTGCAGTTATTCAGTCATTACAAGCTGTAGTTAAAGATGATTTTTTTTTAAGGAATCAGGACTTTATGTATTTATTGAGTACAATTTTTGGGTTTGATTTTGAGCTCAGGTATTTTTGATATTTATTTCTTTTATTTATTTGATTAGTCATTTATTTTGATCTTAGAGTTTTTCTAGCTTGATTTTGTCACTCCTCATTTCCCAGTCCTTTTCCATCTTTTTTGCAGTGTTTCAGAGCTGTGGCTCATTGGGTAGCGCTGCTGTCTCGCAGTTAGGAGACCCGGGTTTGCTTCCCGGGTCCTCCCTGCATGGAATTTGGATGTTCTCCCTGTGTCTGTGTGGGTTTCCTCCCACAGTCCAAAGACATGCAGGTTAGGTGCATTGGCGATTCAAAATTGTCCCTAGTGGGTGTGTGTGTTTGTGTGAGTGTTCGCACCCTGCGGTGGGCTGGCGCCCTGCCCGGGATTTGTTCTTGCCTTGCGCCCTCTGTTGGTTGGGACTGGCTCCAGCAGACCCCCGTGACCCTGTAGTTAGGATATAGTGGGTTGGATAATGGATGGATGGATCCCAGGATATATTCACGCTCACTCATATGGGTAAAATTTACACACCAGAGTTACATTGACAATATGTTTCTTGGTGATGTATGAGGAAATGAAAGCAAGTGAGCACAAGCAAAATGTTGCAACTCAACAAAGACAGGGCAGGGCTACCCACTAGACCACTCTGCTGCACATTACTTTCTGTAGAAATTGCCAGATTTTACTGGTCAGCAGAAAATATCAATTATAAATTGTGCCTATTACTCTCTTCAAATCTCTCTCAATGCCTGTTTATGCAACTCCATCTACATTAATGTTTAGATCATCACATGCAGAGCCACGCTTGAAGAGATTCGGTTTATTCTTAAATAGCAACTTTCTTAGGGTATGGCCCACAATACTGAAATGTTCTGAAAGTCTGACTAAACCCCATTTCTTCTTTGCCAAGGTGTATGCAGTCAATTTCATACAGTCTGACAAAGTCAGAATTCAGGAGGAAGACCTTGCCCACTGCCATCCCTGTGGTCTTTTTATTTTTCATGTAATTATTTGTAATGTAACTGAAATGTGGGACAGTCAGTCCTTCTACCTGCTCTCACTTCTTCTACGGGTTCTATCAAAACAATGTCAAATGATATACAATATGCTTCTGAAGCTGCAACTCACTTTTGGATAATAAACTGAGGTTTGAAGGGCCAAGACATGGTGGGTGTTCAAGACGCCTGTTTCAAAACTTTTCACTACTTGCTCTGTTCTTTGCTTACTTCCTTAATCATATTCAAAAATAGTATTAGTAAGAGTGCTGAGGTTGCAGTGCTGACCACAGCACGACTGGGGCACTCTGCACAAAAAGATTCATATTAGATTAGCCTGTTAAGGCTAGTGGAAACTATGAGCAAACATTTAGCACTGTAAGAGGCAATAACCGACAAAGAAAATGTTTTGGGGAACATTCATGAACCTGTATAATATAAAACAAAAGAACTACTTACATTTTTTCCAAAGATGATAGAGACATCTTTTCAGTCAAATATGTCCAAACCTCCAGCCATTAGGGTCCTGTAGGGTGGACAATGGAAGAGACGTCTGCAGTGGAATAGCTGTCAGTCTTCCATTCTGCAAGGAGGGAGGAAAGAAAGGTATTAGAACACAACCCCAACCTCTCGTCCGATGGGTGACCTCCTTAGCTGCTTCCCAAGCACGCTGTGAGTGACAGCGTGTTTAAATGCACTTCAAAAATCCAATTATTCACAGAAACCTGATTTCTAAAATGCCATGTAAACCTTTATTCCAATTAGACAGAGCTGGATTACTGTTAAGGATTTTGTAGTCCTTTTTGTATGTCCGTTGCATGTCCGTTGTGTATGATTTCCATTGCTTTCAGCAGTAATGGGTAGAAGCCTCCACAAAATACATTTCTAGAGGCAAATGTTCCTTCTCCTAGCTGAAATAATCAGTCTCAGTATTTCAGAAATCACTAAACTTGTGTTGATGAGCTGAACAAACAGTGCTGAACTCACCAACACAGCAACTATGTTTAAGAGAGAAGGAAGATGTGCTCCATGCTAACATTATGCAAGCAACCTCAGTGAAGTTTGTTGAATTTGTGTATCATGACATTCATCCCTATAAGTATGAGCTGGTAATGGCTTAGCAGGACAGGGTGGGCCCTATGCTTGCTAGGATAGACCCGTGCCCACCGTGACCCTGCTCAAGACTAAGCAGAATTTGAAAATGATATGGTAGGTAAAGCACTATTATGAATGCATGTTGGCAGTTGTAAAATTTAGGAGTGTGTTAAGGAACAAGGAGAGGGAAGGAGCATAAAGAGCAGACAAAAGCATTGTCAGGCAACAAACAAGGTGTTATGCCAAAAAAGAAAAATCAAATGTGAATTAAACTAGGTGACCAAGAGCAGAAATGTCAAGAAACCAACTAAACATTTTAAATTCAAAATATTTATTGGATCCTTTACCAAACACAGAAACAGCACCCAATGTCATTATGCTAAAAACCTAAAGCCTTAATATCAAAGAAACAGACCTGGAATGGTAATTAAATGCACAAAGAAGATTTTAATTATACACAAACTTGGACATTAGAAAGTGAATTACACCAACAAAACTTTTGCCCAGGTGAGTCCTCAGTCACGAACCAGAAACCAGAGATGTAGTCACAAAATGGCTATGTCCAAGGAAAACAAAGATGCAAAACGTGTGGCTTATATCAACAAGATCCTAACTAAAAAAATAATAAGAAGCAATTGTACTACCGGATAAACAGAAACATTCACAAAATGAACTAGAAAAATTTCTAAAAATACGTAAGCAATTCAGATTATAACACTTTGGTCAAAAATAACTGAGCCAGATGTGTAACTTAAACACAAAACCAGTTCAGAAAGAAGGCCTTGTCCAGAACTCATATTCAAAGTATATCTGAAAGCAAATGATCCTCGTACTTACTTAATGGTCCTTTCCCTAATTAATTTTTGTGGTGAATTTTGTCTTTCAGTTTTCACTTTTGAGCTTTGTCTTTGTAAATTGTGTCTCAATCCACACATCCACAGATGTATTCTGCTGGCTGCCGCTCTCTTATATTGGTAGAGGATGGTGACAAGGCATGTCATGCGATCCAACAGACACAGCAGTCACGAACACCACATGGCTGTGAACATATAGCATGGATACAAAATGACATCACCTACAATCGACAAGGATTTCAAAATGGCAGCAAGATGATGTCACCAACAGAATTTTTGTTTTTGTGTGGGTGTGTTTTGTTGAGATTGTTTTGATGACACAGTCTTTGTAGGCTTCACCTGTGATCCCCTAAAGCAACTCTACATTGGCAGTATAAAGATGAGCCTGATCTCTGTCACCATGATAAAGTCCTCTGGGAACAGAAACATTATCAGTGATTGGAAGACCCAGAATGGACATGAGCTTTTTTTAACATTATCTTCACATATTTTAAACATTTCAGACTTTCATTTAAACAGATGTTTCAGATGTAACTGGTACATTTGAGGTCCATTGGTGCTATTATGTCGTTATTGTAGGCACAATTTCAGACATGTCTGAGGGAAGTTCAAATCATCTGACTTCAGGCACGACATACACAGAAAATGGATCTATGCACTTGTTAGGCATAGCCTAGTCACTTTAAGAGTCCAGCAGACAGAATCTCAGCAAGGTAAATAAAATATTGTCTGTTAGATTTTTATATAATCATCTGAAGAGAAAATAACTCTATACTTATAATAATGGTTGCCCTCTGTTCAAAAAGTTTTCAACACTGTCCTCTCCATTAGTTAAACTTGTGGTTTTGTTTGTTCCTCTATCACGTCTAACAATGCTTACATCCATCAATTTCCACCACAGGTTGTGGTTAGCTGAGCTTTTCTCAAGGAAAATAAAATGTAGGTCTTACAAAAATGTGTACATGGTGACATCCCATTGTGGGGTGTGCTCATGGGTCTGTGAGGAAGTCGCCAGATGCAGTAGCACAGACTTGAAAGGAAACTAACAGGTACAGGGAGAACATGAAAGCTCCATGAAGATAGTGGACAGACTGTCACTTTTAAACATAATTAACTTTTAAATAGCACACTTTGATATACAATACATTGACGGTTCTATTTTTGTAAAGAGACATCACAAAACACCATCCATCCATCCACTTATCCGAGATCGTGTCGCTGGGGCAGCAGCTTGAGCAGAGATGCCCAGACTTCCCTCTCCCTGGCCACTTCTTCCAGCTCTTCCGGGAGAATCCCAAGGCGTTCCCAGGCCAGCCGGGAAACATAGTCCCTCCAGCGTGTTCTGGGTCTTCCCTGGGGCCTCCTCCTGGTTGAACGTGCCCGGAACACCTCACCAGGGAGACGTCCAGGAGGCATCCTGATCAGATGCCCGAGCCACCTCATCTGACTCCTCTCGATGCGGAGGAGCAGCAGCTCTAGTCTGAGCCCCTCCCGGATGACTGAGCTTCTCACCCTATCTTTAAGGGAAAGCCCAGACACCCTCATGGAGGAAACTCATTTCATCCGCATGTATCCGTGATCTCGTTCTTTCAGTCACTACCCATAGCTCATGACCATAGGTGAGGGTAGGAACATAGATTGACTAGTAAATTGAGAGCTTTGCCTTATGGCTCAGCTCCTTTTTCACCACGACAGACCTATGCAGAGCCCACAGCACTGCGGACGCCACACCAATCCGCCTGTTGATCTCACGCTCCATTTTTCCCTCACTTGTGAACAAGACCCCAAGATACTTGAACTCCTCCACTTGGTGCAGGATCTCGCTCCCAACCCTGAGAGGGTACTCCACCCTTTTCCACCTGAGGACCATGGTCTCGGATTTGAAGGTGTTGATTCCCATCCCAACCACTTCACACTCAGCTGCGAACCAATTCAGAGAGAGCTGAGGATCACGGCCTGATGAAGCAAACAGGACAACATCATCTGCAAAAAGCAGTGACCCAATCCTGAGTCTACCAAACCGGACACCCTCAATACCCTGGCTGAAATTAAAAAAAGTTATGAACAGAATCAGTGACAAAAGGCAGCCCTGGCAGAGTCCAACTCTCACTGGAAATGGGTTCAACTTACTGCTGGCAATGCGGACCAAGCTCTGACACCGGTTGTACAGGGACCGAACAGCCCTTATTAGGGGGTCCGGTACCCCATACTCCCGGAGCACCCCCCACAGGATTCCCCGAGGGACACGGTTGAATGCCTTTTCCAAGTCCACAAAACACATGTAGACTGGTTGGGCAAACTCCCGTGCACTCTCCAGGACCCCGCTAAGGGTGTAGATCCGACAGACCCTCCTCTCCAGGACCCCAAAAAGACTTTTCCAGGGAGGCTGAGGAGTGTGATGCCTGTGTAGTTGGAACACACCCTTTGGTCCCCCTTCTTAAAGAAGGGGACCACCACCCCGGTCTGCCAATCCAGAGGCACTGTCCCCGATGTCAATGCGATGTTGCTGAGGCGTGTCAACCAAGACAGTCCTACAACATCCAGAGCCTTGAGGAACTCCAGGCGTATCTCATCCACCCCCAGGGCCCTGCCACCAAGGAGTTTTTTGACCACCTCGGTGACCTCAGTCCCAGAGATGGGGGAGCCCACCTCCGAGTCCCTAGGCTCTGCTTCCTCATTGGACGGCATGTTAGTGGGATTGAGGAGGTCTTCGAAGTACTCCCCACACTGACCCACAATGTCCCAGGTCGAGGTCAACAGCCAACCATCCCCACCATACACCGTGTTGACACTGCACCGCTTCCCCCTCCTGAGACGCCGGATGGTAGACCAGAATCTACTCAAAGCCATCCGAAAGTCGTTCTCCATGGCCACCCCAAACTCCTTCCACGCCTGAGTTTTTGCCTCAGCAACCACCAAAGCCGCATTCCGCTTGGCCTGCTGGTACATATTAGCTACCTCCAGAGTCCCACAGGACAAAAGGGTCCCATAGGACTCCTTCTTCAGCTTGAAGGTATCCCTTACCGCCGGTGTCCACCAATGGGTTTGGGGATTGCAGCCACGACAGGCACCAACCACCTTATGGCCCATTCAGACTCAATGTCCCCCACCTCCCTCGGGATGTGGTCAAAGTTCTGCCGGAGGTGGGAGTTGAAGCTGCTTCTGACAGGGGACTCTGCCAGACGTTCCCAGCAGACCCTCACAACACGTTTGGGCCTACCAGGCCTGACCGGCATCCTCCCCCACCATCGAAGCCTACTCACCACCAGGTGGTGATCATTTGACAGCTCTGCCCCTCTCTTCACCCGAGTGCCCAAGACATGTGGCCGCAAGTCCGATGACACGACCAAAACAATCTTGTTCTATATCTGAAATGGCTTTTAGGCTTCAAGTTAATCAGCAGAACACCAGTGCAGAGAGAGCCCTTGTACTGCTCTCATGTTTTCTTTTGCTTTTCTGCATTGTTTGTTTTATTCATTTGTTGTTTATTTATTATTCAGATTTGTTGCACAGCAACACTTTAAATTTTTGTTGTCACCAGCATTTTGTGGTTTCTTGAGCTCTGTCAGCTTTGAGTAGGCTTGTATGGTCCTGACCATATAGTACACTGGTCATACCTCTGGCACGCACAAGTGTGCTGATTCTAGAGTCATATATTGCAAAGGTTTCAGCTAACTCTGGATAATTGCCCAGGGCAGGGGAAGTGCACATACACTAGTGGAGTAGTGGTATTTTGGGGGGAAAAAAACCAAAAAACTTTTTCTACTTCCAGAATTAATTAATGCAGTATGATGGCTACCAAGTGACTGTTGTGAGCTGTGCTCAGTACCGATGCAGCCAAGTTGATGTAATTTTTCATGCTGATATTCACTTAAATACATTCGCTCATACAAAGCTCACTCTGCAGGAGTGTATACATTAAGGCATGATGCAAGGTTCAATGCAAATTATTCATTCCAAGCAGTAGTAAGCTATCACCTAAAACATAAGTAGCATGTGACTAATTTGGCGGAACCAGATATACATGCTTACCAACCCAGTAAAATTGTTGTATAAAACAATAGATGGTCGCTATAACTGTTGCCAGTCACAATACTTGGGGATTACGTTACATAAGTGAGTTATCATTCTCCAACTATAAAAATGGCACTATAGTATAGTATGCATCCTGGTGTTGTGATAAAAAGTAAAAACTGTGGTTTTCATTTTTATTTTCCTCATTTGACTTTTTTGACCATTTGCACGTTTTGAATCACATTTTTGCCTCCTGTTTTTGTTTTGATACTTTACATCATCATTTTGAATTTCTGGTTTTCTCTATGTTTTGAACTTTGGCTGTTTTTGTTGGGTTACCTCTCATCTCCCGAACAATTTTTTAACTGTACTTTTCAGGACAAACCAGCCTTTTCATGTTAATGACTTGTGCAGGCAGCGTGGCGTAGTGGTTAAGGCTTTGAACTTCAAACCCTGTGGGTTCGGATCCCACCACTGACAGAATGTGACCATGAGCAAGTCACTTCACCTGCCTGAGCTCCAATTGGAAAAATAAAAGAAATGTAACTAATTGTATCTCTCGAATGTTGTAAGTCACCTTAGATAAAGATGTCAGCTGACTAAAAAAAAGGATAACATTAAGTGAAAAGGATGAGAAGTAAGATTGAAAGGATTAAAGAAAATCTACAATTCAATGATTGACAGACACCAAGGCCTCAACTAGCTCAGTTGCCATTTATTAATGTGGGAGTCCGGTGGGGGATTGATCTGCCACAAAGAGAGTTTAAGAAGTTTAACTTGGACAGGGGTTTTGTTTGTCCCTCTCTCTCCTTTTTGGAGCTTTGCTTTTTCAGGATTTAAGAGTGTAGGCCTTAGTCTTTTTTTAATATTCTTGGTTTTTTGAAGCCCGAACTATAGTATTAAGTTCTATTTATTTGACATCATAATTTCGAAAGAAGCCTTATATACTTAAATGGTTCATATGTAGTTTTCTAAAAAAAATGTTAAATTACATTCAGGACAGGATTACAATGCAGGGGTTGTCACTGCATGTTCAACATTTGGCTGGGCTGGGTTTGATTTATGGTTTCATTTAGTTTACAGTTTGCACATTCTCTCAATGGCCATAGGGACTTTCTGAGGGTATACAACATTAAATAGAGTTTCAATACAGTAATCTGACTGTAATTAGATTGAGAGAGGTGATGGGCTTCCTGGCTAAGGATGATGCTGTAGCTCTGCATGATGATAGAGTGGAATAGTGGGTTAAGATAATGGAGAATGGAAAGAGCAGTCTTTGTCATGAAGCTGCTTTATTGAGTTTATCGTACATTTTTGTCAAATGTCAATGTCAATTTATTTATATAGCACATTTAAAACAACATAGGAATGCTGTGGCCAAAGTGCTATACAATAATAGAATAAAAGAAAGCAAACAAATAACATAAATAACATCCATCCATTTTCCAACCCGCTGAATCCAAATACAGAGTCACGGGGGTCTGCTGGAGCCAATCCCAGCCAACACAGGGCACAAGGCAGGAACCAATCCTGGGCAGGGTGCCAACCCACCGCAGGACACACACAAACACACCCAGCACACACTAGGGCCAATTTAGAATCACCAATGCACCTAACCTGCATGTCTTTGGATTGTGGGAGGAAACCGGAGCACCCGGAGGAAACCCATGCAGACATGGGGAGAACATGCAAACTCCACGCAGGGAGGACCCAGGAAGCGAACCCGGGTCTCCTAACTGCGAGGCAATAAATAACATAAATAGAAATAAAATATATAAACATAAATAAAATGAATAATAAATAGAAGTAATGTTATATAATCACAATGTGGAAACCATCAGTATTACTGAAGGTCACGGAATGCAAGTGAATAGAAATGAGTCTTTAATCTTGTTTTGAACAGTTCAATTATAGACGACTCCTTTATATAATGAGGTAAAGAGTTCCACAGGCGAGGAGCAGCAGCTGCAAAAGCCCTGTCTCCCTTAGTTTTACACTTGGTACAAGGGATAACAAGAGACAACTGACCAGATGATCTAAGCATTCTAGATGGCTGGTGTAAAACACACAATTCGGATAAATAGGCGGGAGCAAGTCCATTTAAAGATTTAAAAACTAGCAACAAGATTTTAAAATCAGTTCGAAAACTGGCAGGCAGCCAGTGTAAGGAAGCTAATATTGGAGAAACAGAATCAGACTTCCTTGCCCCAACCAGAAAGCGAGTGGCAGCATTCTGGACCAACTGTAACCTGTGTATCAGGGATTTGCTAATCCTAAAATACAGTGAGTTGCAGTAATCGAGGTGAGAAAAGATAAAAGCATGAGTAGCTTTCTCAAGATCCCTAGATGATAAAAAAAGGCTTGATCTTACCTAACAGACAAAGCTGGAAAAAGCAACTCTTACTACAGAATTTAGTTGTTTCTCAAAAGAGAGGTTACTGTCAAAGATAACACCAAGATTGCGGACTTGAGGTTTGCAAAAGACAGAGAAAGAGCCGAGAAGTCCAAGACCAATTTGGGCTTTAGCAGATGGACCCACTATAAGCACCTCCGTTTTATTTTGATTCAGATCAAGAAAATTGTTAGCCATCCAGGATCTTAGTTCAGAAAGACAGTTGTGCTGTTGATTTATTGCAGAGTTCCAGACGGGAATATAAACCTGAGTATCATCAGCATAGCAGTGAAAAGAAATGTTAAATTTCCTATTTATTATATAATATCATTACGAAAATATGGAATTATCATAGTATTAGCTATATTTGCTACTTGTTCAAATATTGCATTTAAAGGTCACTGATGTATAAATTATTAAAGTTTGAAATTTGTTCTCTGTGTTTAGAGCTTCTGTGTCATAGCTCAGGGATCTGGATTCAGAAGAAATGTAGGCTGACTGTATCTAAGCAGATTTTTAGGACGTCTCTGTTTAACAACCAGAAGTTAGTTAGGAAATATAAATGTGAATACTTCCCAGATATGGCATCCGCTCTTTCTAAGAAACCCAGGGTCTTACTTAATGCAATTAATGCAGCTATTTGCCCCCATTCAGAGATGGAATTAAATAATACTGTTCATTCATGTAAGCAGTTTCTTTCATTCTTTTTCAGCAAAATCAATACAATCCGCTCTGAAATTGCCCCAGTGGATTGTGTACTTCCTGTTGTTAATCTTGGCATTGTTGTGGAATCCTTTGATGGTGTTTTACTGTCACAGCTTAAAAGTACTATTGACACACTTAGGCTCACTTTTTGTCCACTTGATGTTGTTCCACCACACCTCCTACTGGACGCTTTTGATATCTTGGGTCCAGCAATGTTGGCTATTATAAAGAGTTCAATTGGTGAAGGGTTTGTGCCCTCAGTTTTTAAACATGTGGTGGTGCGACCCTGTCTTAAAAAAAGCCAGAATTAGATACTGGCGTATTAGCTAATTTTCAAGTGATTTCCCAATTGCCATTTTGGCTAAAATATTAGAAAGAATTATTCATAATCAATTAGTTGATCATCTTAACTCCAATATTTTTTGAGATCTACCAAAATTGCTTTAGGCGTTATCATGGTATTGAGACAGCTGTCCTAAAGTATTTAATGACATCTCTCTTATTATTGACTCAGGTGCAGCTGCAGTCCTTGTCCTCCTAGACCTTTCTGCAGTTTTTGACACAATTAACCATGAGATCTTGCTGTTGTAGCTTGAGCATCTGGTGGGGCTTAAAGGAGTTGCTATTAACAGGTCATATCTTACTGGTAGACACTGTTCAGTGATTTTCAGTTCCCCTTTTTCATCTACTGCTCCAGTTAAATGTGGTGTTCCTCAGGGATCCATTCTGGGTCCTATTTTATTTGCTATTTATCTTCATCCTATAGGAGCTATTTTTAGGAGGTTTAATGTTTCCTTTCACTGTTATACTGATGACACACAGATCTATATTCCTGTGTGTAATCTGCTGCACAATTGTCATGTAAAATCAATATCCTAGATGGCTGAAGATTTTCTCGATCTTGATCAAAATAAAATGGAAATGCTGAGAGCTGGTCCTGCAGCCAAAGTTCAAATTGTTTTTGAACTCCTTTCCTTTTTCGCAGTCTTTTGCAAATCTCATGTTTGGAATCTTTGGGTTATTTTTGATAGTAACTTCTCCTTTGAGAAACAGAGAAATTCTGTGGTCAAGAGTTGCTTTTTCTAGCTTTTTCTTTAAGCTAAGTTTAAGTCTTTTTTGTCTCCTAGGAATCATGAGAAAGTTTCTCTGCTTTTATCTTTTCTCGCTCTGATAGCTGAAACTTGTTGTATTCTGGAATCAGCAAATCCCTGATACACAGGTTGCATTTGGTCCCGAATGCTGTTGCCCATTTTTTGGCCGGGACAAGAAAGTTTGATTCTGTATCTCCAATTTTAGCCTCTTTACACTGGCCGCCTGTTAGTAGTTTCAGTACATGAGTATGCTCCCACTTATTTACCTGAATTGTGTGTTATACACCATCCATCCAGAGAGCTTAGGTCAAGCTGGTCAGTTGTCTTTTGTTGTCCCTCGTACTAAGTGTAAAACTAAGGGGTCCTGGGCTTTTGCAGCTGATGCACCTCGTCTGTGAAACTCTTTACCTCACTACATTAAGGAGTCACCATTAAATTAACTGTTTGAAGTTGCATTTCAATTCTCTAGCTTTCCGTGACCTTCAGTGATACTGATGGCTCCTTTCTCATCGTCATTTATTTTGTTTCAGTTTACTGCTGGTTTGCATTGTGTTTTATTGTACTTTACTCTATTTATTTAATTTATTTAATTGTATATTTTATTGTAAAGCCCTTTGGATACAGTATTACTGATGTTGTTTAAAATGTGCTCTATAAATAAATTAACATGACGTGACATCATTTCCTGTGTAGAAGTTCTGCCAGTACTGGTTTGGTGTCCATCCATCCATTATCAAACCCGTTATATCCTAACTACAGAGTCACGGGGGTCAGCTGGAGCCAGTCCCTGCCAACACAGTGCACAAGGCAGGAAACAAACCCTGGCTAGGGTGCCAGCCCACCACGGGCACACACACACACCAAGCACCCACTAGGGACAATTTAGGATCACCAATGCACCTAACCTGCATGTCTTTGGACTGTGGGAGAAAACCCACACAGACATGGGGAGAACATGCAGACTCCACGCAGAGAGGACACGGGAAGGGAACCCGGGTCTCCTAACTGCAAGGCAGCAACGCTACCCACTGCGCCACCCCTGGTTTGGTGTCCCTTCCAATATTATGTACTGCCTCTGAACTAACCCAGGATGTGGCTCTGATCATAACGTTGCTCAGGGATGAGCTTGAATACCATCTAGGGTTTGTCCAGGCTTTTCTTTCTGTGCTGCCTAGATAACCCCAATCATTCTCCATCCATCCATCCATTTTCTAACCCGCTGAATCCAAATACAGGGTCACGGGGGTCTGCTGGAGCCAATCCCAGCCAACACAGGGCACAAGGCAGGAACCAGTCCTGGGCAGGGTGCCAACCCACCGCAGGCCCCAATCATTCTATAATCATATAATGGAATAATCTGCTTTACAGAGTGGATAGATGGATGATTTAAAGATATTCTGTTTCTGACTTTGATTGCTTTGATTGTTGTAACTCACTTGAAGGTCTCAGCAGATGAACCAGTGTGTGCCCAATGGGTGCTGTGGGGTACCACTGGACCAGTGAGCTAATGAAGCTGAGCACATAAAACTCAAAGGTCCTCATAAATACTGTGTGTGTCCAATAAATTCCCCAAGAGTCATTTTGGTGAAAATACATTTATTTTTATAATGTATAGTGTTAAGTCAAGAAACTAAACTGTATTTTTCTTTGTTTGTTTTTTCATCAGAAATCACAGATGATGATTATGTGGATGTTTTGCCCTAATAATTAAGCAGAATGTCTCTACTCCGAAGACTTCTTATTCAGATACATTGTGTGTACCTCAAGAATGATCTCCAGATGGCAAACAATGTGTGTTTACATGCAGGCATATCCTACAATGATATTTGTACATAGTTGTTGTTTTTATGATTTGAAGAAATGTTCAAGACAAGCACACTGCATAATAAAAGAATGACGGCCAAAGACAAATTGCCTGGGAGTTAAGGATGAAGATGCACAAAAGACAAATCAAGACCTTCACTGCTTGGAAAAAGAAAGCATTTTCATAATGGGAGGATAAATGTCTTCTGATGAATGCTGTTTAGAAGATTCCAAAAAAGGAGAGGAGAGGAAAACGAGGACATTACCTGTGTTCACGTGGCAGTTGTTAAGGCTGAAAATAATTAAGAATCACCTTTGCTATACAATTAAGGTCAATATTTATTCTATACATTGGATTATATAGTAAATTCCATCACCATGAATAATAGTATTGCAAAACAAAAGAAAATGAAAGAACTGCAAAGACCCATGAGGTAAAGAGGAGTGTACTGCAGTGAATGCTCTCAAGGAGGTTTTTAAAAGAGTGCAGTGAAACAAGAACATCACTTGGATTTTAAAAGCAATAATTAAGAATCATATTTTCTACACTTTGGGAAATTACAAATTTTATATTGCACCCTTCATATTGCACTGACTAAACTGTAGCACACTCCACCACTGAAATACGAGGAAAGACAAGTAGTACACATGGTGCCAACCACAGCCCTTAAAGAGACCTTTCTAAAACCATCTTTTCTGTTGTATCATGGGAAACAGTACCTGTCGTCTGTGTCAGGTCACGCAGGAAAGGTGGCAGGGCTGCTGCTCCAGTGGGTTTAGGTTACATGTAGATGACGAGTGTGTGTGTACACAACACCTTAGCCACTAACCTCACACTATCCATCCATCCATTATCCAACCCACTATATCCTAACTACAGGGTCACAGGGGTCTGCTGGAGCCAATCCCAGCCAACTCAGGGTGCAAGGCAGGAAACAAACACCAAGGGACAATTTAGGATCAGTAATTCACCTAACCTGCATGTCTTTGGACTGTGGGAGGAAACCCACGCAGACACGGGGAGGACATGCAAACTCTATGCAGGAAGGACCCGGGAAGCGAACCCAGGTCTCCTTACTGCGAGGCAGCAGCGCTACCCACTGCGCCACCATGCTGCCCACTAAGAAATACAAGTCATCCCAATGAAATTTTGTTGGTGAAATACAGTTTTTATATATTCTATGTTACATTTCACTGTTGTAACAATTTAAGCTAAATTAATCCCATAAATGTCTTTAAGAAAGATGGTAGCTGTTGGCCTTTTCTGTTAAAAGAATGAAATCTGAACAGCGTTAGAATGCACAGACTCAAAGACTTAGCTTCAGCTCCCAACTCGCATGATGCTTGCATGTTTTCCACATGTCTCCACATTCTCCTTCCTCTCCTTTTCTAATGCTGAGAAGCTTGTCCATGCTTTTATCACATCCCGCGTCGATTATTGTAACTCGCTGTTGGCAGGTGCCCCTTCTAATCTTATATCACAGCTCCAGCTTATTCAAAACTCAGCTGCAAGACTCCTTACTCGAACCAGCAGCAGCGAGCACATCACACCCATCCTGCTCCGTCTTTACTGGCTCCCTGTGTCTTACAGAATCAAATATAAAATCCTACTAATAACCTACAAAGCCTTAAATAACCTCGTGCCAAACTACATCAGTGATCTTCACCATCACTATGTACCTGTCCGCCCACTAAGGTCCTCTGATTCTGGCAAACTTGTTGTGCCCCACACTAATCTACACTCCATGGGTGACTGGGCCTTCAGCTGTATAGCGCACAGACTCTGGAATGACCTACCGAAATTTATCTGGTCAGCTGACTCCATGAATTCTTTTAAAAAACAACTCAAAACTCATCTGTTCAGGAAGGCTTTTAGCTCTGCCTGACTTTACTACCCTTCTCTCAGTTTACCTCTCTGTCAAGATGCTTTTGTAACCTGTATGTGTGTGTGCTAGACCATCAATTCTGTTGTCTGTTAGACTTTCTCTAAATTTACTGTCTTAATCTTCTTTATTTATTTATTTGGTTTGTACAATGCTATACACTGTATACCCTGCCCTTCTTTCTTATATTCTGTAAGTGCCTTGAGCATAGGAAAGGCGCTATATAAATAAAATGTATTATTATTATTATTACATGTCACATCCCACACACTTTCACATAAAGTCAGTTGGCAGCTCTGAATTGCCCCAGTAAGGGTACTGAGCCCTGGGAAGGACTAGTATTCTTGTCCAGATTTGGTTCCTGCCTTGGCCCAGGTATTTCTGGGATAGTTTTCCATTTTACTGGGAACCAGTAATGAAGACAGGGTTGCAGAATTTTTTAAATGGATCAATGAGGTGTGCGTATAGATTGCAAACAGTACTAAAAAGGAAAAGAATCAGGAGAGGCAAAAGCAATATTAAGAAGTTAAACAGAAGCATGGAATGTGCGTACAGCTATAGCACTTACTTTGAGAAGTGAAAAGTAGAAGTACTGAACTAATACATTAAAGAGCATTTTTTTAAATGTTAGTATCTTGTATAGATGTCTATTGTATAATTTTTGTTCATATTTATTTAAAATTGTATATATTGCACACATTTTAAATTAACATACTATTAATAAAGAATATATGACACATGCTAAACTGTCTTCTGTTTCCAGCTGTAATCTTCCATTTTGACTGCTGCGAGCCATTCATCTTTGGTAAATCTGGTCACTCACTGTTGTCAGGCAAGAGACAAAATTGCTTAAGCTAAGCACATTGAAGTTCAAGTTGAAATTTATTCCTCTCATGTGAAGAGCACAATAAAATTCTTACTTGGATCTCCAAAAACATGCAATAAGCTGCCACCCGCTCGCATCATTAACAACATAACAGCCCTCTAGCAAAATAACTCTATAGAAAATAAGACATTAATTGATGAATCACCAATTAACTGGACTGGCATTCAACGTGTGGATTGCTCCTGCCATGTGCCCAGTGCTTCATGGATACATTTTGGCTGCCTATGTAAAGATGGATGGCTGTAAATACATGTGATATTTTCTAAAACAATGTTTCTCAGCCTTTAAGTATTTGCGACTCGAGTTTTCATAACAGTTTTAATCGTGCCCCCCTAAGGTTTTTTTGAAAGGAGCCCACTAATACCAATTTGTTCTTTTTTAATTAATGATATATCATAGATGCATATTTTATTATACCTACTTAACTTTTATCGACATTTATCTAACTCTATATTTAATTTTCTAGTATCAGAATGTAGTTTAAGTTAATTTGTTTTGGTTTCAATAGATGTATTTTTCATATTTTCGATTCTTGTTTTCTTTTTGTCACATCTTCGCGCCCCCCTTTTTGTTACTTCACAACCCACTAGGGGGGCCCGCCCCATACTTTGAGAACCACTGTTCTAAAATGTCAAGCTGTTGAAAGAGTTGAGAGGCAGTTTTCTTTAGTGTCATATTTCGCTCTGTCTCCTTGCGTTGTATTGTTGTGGAGAATCAACATGATTCGGTACAATCGTTCACTCCTGTAAGGAGACAACAAGCTTGGAGAGGGGAGACTAAAGAAAGTGGGAAAATGGGTGAGTAGTAAGAGACAGAAGGAGAGAAAAAAATACAAAGAAGGTGAATGGATTGGGAGTTTTGGTAAAAAAGTACTTGCTGACATCTCAGATTGAAAGGGTAGGCCCAGCAAAAGATGAACAAGTTTGCATTGCACTCCATGTTACCATCAATCACCGTTTGAGACAATAACCTCAAAACAGCAATGAAAGGCACATTCAAAAAATCAATATATGCTATTAGTTACCGAAACACAGTAGGCACAGAACAATAGCATAGCATCCTTCAACCCACTTCATCTGATATGGGGTTGCTGGGAGCTGGAGCCTATCCTAGTAGTTTTGGGTTTAGGGCAGGAAGTATTCCTGGAATGAGCTCTTGAACATCACTAGACCCTTTCATGCAAACTCCACAAAGACAAGGAAAGCATTTGAACCGAGCATGCTGAATCAATGCATGAGCAATGCTAACCACTCAGCCATTATGCTGTCCCACAGGTACAACATGTTACAGAATATATTGATCTATCATTAAGCACACCTTATTCATTATATAGTAGTGTGCACACCTATCTATTTACAATACAATACAATACAATTTATTTTTGTATAGCCAAAATAACACAAGGAGTGTTAAAAAAAAAACTCCCAAAAAAACCCCAGTAGGGAAAAAAATGGAAGAAACCTTGGGAAAGGTATTTCAAAGAGAGACCCCTTTCCAGGTAGGTTGGGCGTGCAGTGGGTGTCAAAAAGAAGAGGGTCAATGCAATACACAGAACAGAGCAAATCCTCAATACAGTATAAAAATAAAAATTTTAGAAGTACGTAGCAGAATTTAACAATGGATGACATCACATAATATGATTTGGATTTGTTTATAGTCCTGGAGACCTCATCCATCAAGCTGCCTCCCCCATTTGGCCATTCCACAGCTGAAACAGTGCTGGGCCAGCCAATCTGATGGAAGGATCTCTCTTTCCCATGATTCCAGTGATCCTCCATCAGGGATGACCTTACCATAGGCAGGCACAACAACTTGGCAGTGGACCATGGCACCAAGTGCCACATTTGAGTACCGAGAAGAGAAACAGAATAGGTGAGGGTTAGTATCAAATTATAACTATCATGTTACTTATGTTTTAGTGCTAATGACTGACAACAGAGATGCAGTATGTACAGTAAATCAGCAGCTCTAGTCTGGATATGCTAAACTTAAGTAGTGAGTCTTCAGCCGGGATTTAAAAGCTGAGACTGAAGGGGAACCTCTTATTGTAGCAGGAAGACCATTCCACAGTTTAGGGGCCCTGTAACTAAAAGCTCGACCTCCCACTGTTATTTTATTAATCCTTAGAATCATAAGCAGACCAGCATCTTGAGATCTTAATGTGCACGCTGGTTTGTAAGTCATGATAAGTTCAGACAAGTAAGCCGGACCTTGGCCATTTTATGCTTTATATGTTAAAAGGAGGATTTTGAAATCTGCCCTAAACTTAACCAGGAGCCAGTGTAAGGATTTAAGAATTGGAGTTATATTTAGTGATGGTGATGATAAAGAATGACATATGAACTCAAATTCATGTCAGTCAGATATTTACTTCAGTTCATAGTTGAACAAAACAAATCACTTCATGACTTACAAGGAGGAAAAGGTATTTCTATAAAATTTCTTACCACAATCAAATGTTGTGATCGGCTCAGTATTTTTATGATTAGTTTGAGTCAGTTACTGGGACAAGATCTTTGTCTAACACATAAGAACATTCAACCCCAAAATAACAGGAAATCATTGTAAGCTAAGCAAAAGCTTTATCTCATCCACTTATCCTTAATCCTCTTAACAATAAATATTTCCCAGCAAAGTTAAGCTCCTGTTTATCTCCCTCCTCACTGATGTGCATCAGTTTCTCAGCACAATCCTAAAAATGTACACAGTGATGTTTAATCAACAGGCAGTGCATCACAGTGGTCTCCATATTAAGTAAGCTTTGCATTCATGCACCGTAAAGGCAGAGAATGGAAGTGACGTCAGAGGTGGAATGGTTGTCAGTCTTCTGTTATTCAGAGTGAGGAAGAGAGAAGGTATCAGCAAACAGTTCCATCCATTGGTTTGCTGGGTAACTACCCTCACCAGAGCCCTTTTCGCTGTCTTCCAAGAACAAATGTGTGACAACCCATAACCTCCTTATAAAATAAACTAAAGCAATATATACACTGCTCAAAAACAATTTAAGCAAACACTTAATCATCACAGGGCGGCACGGTGGCGCAGTGGTAAAGCTGCTGCTTCACTGTTAGGAGACCTGGGTTCGCTTCCCGGATCCTCCCTGAGTGGAGATTGCATGTTCTCCCCGTGTCTGTGTGGGTTTCCCCACAGTCCAAAGACATGCAGGTTAGGTGCTTTGGCATAGTCCCTAGTGTGTGTGTGTGCACCCTGTGGTGGGCTGACACTCTTCCCAGGTTTGTTCCTGCCTGGCGCCATGTGTTGACTGGGATTGGCTCCAGCAGACCCCCGTGACCCTGTGTTAGGATATAGTGGGTTGGACAATGACTGGCTGACTAACATGACTTAATCATCACAATCTAACACCAAGTCAGTTAAGATTCAGGGGTATAAATGTGTCCAGTTAGGAAGCACAATAGATGTTGAATCAACTTCACCTGCTTTGGTACAAATGAAAGTGACAAGTGCACTGGAGAGGCAACAGCAAGACAACCCCCAAAAGGAAATGGCTTTGCAGGTGGTGGCCACAGACAATTGGTCTCTGCTTTTCCTTCCTGACTGATTCTTCTCTAGTATTGCATTTTGCTAGTGTCCTTGTCACTACTGGTAGTATGAGGCAGTACCTGCAGCTAATTCAGGTTGCACAGGCAGTTCAGCTCCTCCAGGATGGCACCTCCATATGTGTCATCGCAAGGTTTGCTGTGTCTTCCAGCACAGTCTCAAGAACCTGGTGGTTATACTAGGAGAGGTTACACGAGGAGAGCTGGACAGGGCATTAGAAGGACATCAACCCAGCAGCAGGGCCGATATCTGCTACTATTTGTAAGGAGGAACAGGAGGAGCACTGCCAGAAACCTACAAAATGACCTCCAGCTGCCTACTAGTGTTCATGTTTCTAAACACACTGTTAGAAATGGACTCCATAAGGTTGGCATGAGGGCCCGACATTTTCTAGTGGGACCTGTGCACACAGCCCATCACCGTGCAGCTTCATTGGCATTTGCCAGAGAATACACAATTGGCATCTCCAACTTTGGCACCACGTTCTCTTCACAGATGTCAGCAGATTCACACTGAGCACTTGACAGATCTGAAAGAGTCTGGAGACACCGTGGTGAACGTTATGCTACCTGGGGCATCATTCAGCAGAACCGTTTTGGCGGTGGGTCGGTGATGGTCTGGGAAGGCATATCTTTGGAGGGTCTCACAGATCTCCACGTGCTGGGCAACGGTACCCTGACCACCATTAGTTTACTAGGATGAAATTCTCAGAGCTGCTCTTTGTACAGGACAAAGCCCGGTCTCATGTGGCCAGAGTGTGTAGGCAGTTTGTGGACAATGACGGCATTGATGCCATTGACTGGCCTGTATGTTCCCCAGACCTGAATCCAACTGAGAACCTCTGAAATGTTATGCATCGGTGTATCCAACACCAACAAGAAGACTGTCCAGGAGCTCACTGATGTCCTGATCCAGGTCTGGGAGGAGAACCTCCAGGACACCATTTGTTGTCTGATCAGGAGCATGCTTAGATGTTGCCGGGAGTGCACACAGGCACACGGGGGCCATACACACTTTTGAGTCACATTATTATTTTCAGTGTGATGTTGAATGATTGGGTTGATGATTTTAGTTTCCATTGACCTTTGGTATATCATTTTGCTCTCAACAAATTATACAGCATTACTCAGAAAAGATTTTCCACTTGAATATTTTGTTCTTTGAGATCTGATGTGTAATTTAAGTGTTCCGTTAATTTGTTTGAGTAGTGTTTTTAATTTCTTCCTTTTCTTATTATTATCATATTGGAGGGTGGCATAGTGGTGCATGAAGTTAGCATGTTCTTCTCTTGTCCACGTGTGTTTACCGCCAGTGCTCCAGTTTCCATCCACATAATTTATATGAATTGCCATGGCTAAACTGATCCATGAGTGTTTGTATGTGTGTGAGTGTGTTCATCCTTAGATGGACTGGTACCCTTTACAAGTGTTGTTCCTGCCTTTTGCCCAATGGTTACACTGCCTCTAAAAGCATTTTGAAAATAAATGGAAGGATGGATATTATATTGCTTGCTGGGCTTTTCCAGGACAAATGCAAAAATGGGGTGACGGTCCTGGCTCTGCGGTACACAAAACGCCTTTGTTTGTTCACTGTGGCTTCAAGAAAACATTCACTCTGTCACAAGAAACACAGCAACAACTCCACAAGATAGGGAACGCCCTCATTCAGATTGACAATATTCAGTAGAGTTCAATAATTATTTAAGGAGTGTGTTGCCAGCATGCTCAGCAGTGTCCTGTAAAATGGAACACTTGTAGAGATCATGGTATGAGTTGAGCTTGGGCCAACTCCTTTACAATTCAGCTGTGCTCTTCTTAAAGCCTTCATTCACTGTGAAGGCCTGGAGGTGGCAGAAGCTGGGGGATTACATGCAGCCACCCAAGCGGAGGTGGCTTTAAGTGTGTTTCTTGCCAGGAGTGTTTAACATTTGGTTAGGAGCTATATGCTGTGCTGTACACTCTCTCACCTAAATACATTCTCAAAAATACTAGTAGAGCTAACTAACTAACAAACTAGAGCATTTATAATGTTCATGTATCATCTTCTTGACAACCTACAACAATAGAAATTGAAGCCATTTTAGGTTCTCAACTCCCAAGGGTATGACTGAGTAAGTTGTTCTTTCTGAAGCTTTGCCATGTTGCTAAATGACAAACAATGCTTGCACCATTGACACCATCTAAAGAAAGATATTAGTGGAGTCCAACTCCATAAATATGAAATTGTTAGGAACATTACACTGATCATGCTACAGCAAAACAGGTTGACTAAAGATAATGTAAAAGTTAATGCAAAACAAAAGCAGCATATACCAACTAAAGAGAATAAATGTTGAAGGGCCTTCCATCCCTCACACTGTTCTTGAAACATGTACAAGGCAGAGCAGAAGGGTGTCGTTGTTGGCAAGTAGGCAAGAACTCAAGGACTTCCTAAAACAATACAAATAATAAAGTTATGGAGCTTGTCTTTAGAAGTTCTTGTTTCAAATGGACAATATAGCAGGCTCTTTTAAAAATTCAGGTGTCAGAAACACTAATTATGGATAATGTTGACCATTTAATATTTTCAAAGTGATCTCTTTGGTGTTCTGGAGCTGACTATAGTAGATCATAAGCTCGTCTGAATGAGAATCTGCAGCTGCGTATTTGAGGTCATGGTATGTCTCCTAGCTTGATTTCAGCAAATTTACACCACAATTGCATGTTGATTAGTAAAGGTCAAGGTATCATGAGAATGACCATCACATTGGTGCAACAACAGTGCTGCAGGTGTTGAACTAGACAGTGCTAGTTAAGCAAGAGCCAAGTCTTTACTTAATTTGATAAATGTATAGGTCAGTCAAGATTTCCATTCTCTTCTATAGTCATGAGCTGTGAGTAATGGCTAAATTAATGAGACCACAGGTATACAGAAAAAAACATTCTGTGTGGCCCCAGTGACAAAAACAAAAGGACATTCCAGTGGACTTCAAACCAGTAGCTCTTACTTCATATATCATGAAGACGTTTGAAAGGATGGCCCTAAAACAGCTACAACCCCCGGTCTCAGAACATCTGGATCCTCTGCAGTTTATCTATCAGGTACATATAGGTGTGGAGGCTGCTCTCATCTACATGCTCCACAGAGCCAACTCCCACTTGGACAAAGCTGGTACCACAGTCAGGAAAATGTTCTTTGACTTTTCCAGTGCTGGAATCCTGATGCTCCCACAACCTCCTAGATCATGGACTACCTGACAAAAAGACAGCAGTTTGTGAGGCTGGGGTCTGTGTGTTAGAAATGGTAGTGTGCATCATTGGAGCACCTCAGGAAACAATCTAGTCTCCCTTCCTGTTAACCCTCTACACAACAGACTTCAATCACAATACCAGTGCTTGCCGTCTACAGAAATTGTCAGATAATTCATTCATCATAGACTGCATTAATAATGGAGATGAATCAGAGTGCAGGAAGTTTGTGGAGGACTTTGTCTTGTGGTGCAGGGACAACAACCTGCAACTCAACATTAGCAAGATAAGAGAGCTGGTGGTGGATATCCAGCATGCTTCTGAGACCAGTCACCATCCAGGTGGAGGGCATGAAAGTGGTGAAAAGCTACAAGAACCTGTGGGTTCACATAAACAACAAACTGGACTGGTCTGGCAACAGAGTCTCATTGTACAAGAAGGGCCAGAGCAGACTGTACTTGCTAAGGAGACTCTGGTCTTTTGATGTGTACAGCAAGCTGCTGGAAATGTTCTACCAGTCCGTAGTAGACAACATGGTGTTCTATACTGCAGTCACCTGGGGAAACAACCTGAACATAAAAGCACAATGCCTGAACAAACTTATCAGGAATGCCCACTCCATCATAGGGTGAACCCTGGACACATTGGATTCTGTGATGGCAAAATTGAATGCAGTCATGAAAAATCTTCTCCATAAGGCACTCTCTTGGATAACTTTTAGATAGAGACCCATTCCACTACAATCTGCTAATAAGCACCTCTGAGGGTCTTTTCAGCCCACTGCTATTCAGTGCTTCCACCAGATGAACTCATTAAATTTATGTATCTAACAGTTGATTGACTGGCTGTATTATCTATCCTGTGAGTCTGTATTCTTGTTTTGTATGTTTCTGTTGCTGTACACATTTAAATTTCCCCATGAGGTTAATAAGGTTTATCTAATCTAAAATAAGTTTTGAGGATCACTCTACTTGATATGGTGAGTTACTTAACCTCAGAGTGAACTCAATAGTTTTCCAGATGAAGAAAAGCCGTTTACCAATTATGCACACTCAGGGATTCCACTGGAAGGATATTCAAGGAATGCTGGAGCAATTATATTTCTCCTGGCCAATTAGCATAATATTAGCATAAAACCGCAAAATCAAATTCAGGGTCATAAGGTGTTGAATCTTATCCTGGTACCAGTGAGACAGGACAGGAAACAGCGCTTGTTGGTGATGGGGCAAAGTGTCCTTTCTTGTACACAAAAACTCAGTTTACTTTAGAATCACCTGTAAACCTAACACATTAATCTTTTTGGCATATGGGAGGAAACTGGAGTCCTCAGGGGAAAGTTCTTATAGCCAAAGTGAGAGTGCTGGATCCATAAGGCAAGAGTATTAAGCGCTGCACCTCCATGCCACTCTGTCCAGTTGTTCATACTGAACTGGACACTATTTGGGCATTGGAATAGGGGAGCAAAGTCCCCCACACCCCCCCCAACAACTGAGATAAAGAAAGGAAATTATTGATGGCTCTTCAAATAAAATTTTAGCAGATTAATTGGAAAAGTCATTTAGGACCGGAGTTACCTCTCATGGTCTTGTTAGCCAAATTCTGCTTCATGCACTTATCATAATTATTTTAATTAGTGTTACCAACTTCTCAACCCATCACCCCCCACTCCAGGACAGAAGCTGTATTTAAATTAGTTTCTTACAGTCTCAAAACATTTGTAAACAAAAATTATCCAATATAGATAGATAGATAGATAGATAGATAGATAGATAGATAGATAGATAGATAGATAGATAGATAGATAGATAGATACTTTATTAATCCCCAAGGGGAAATTCACATACTACAACAGCAGCATACTGATAAAAAATAATATTAAATTAAAGAGTGATAAAAATGCAGGTATAACAGACAATAACTTTGTATAGTGTTAATATTTACCCCTCCGGGTGGAACTGAAAAGTCGCATAGTCTGGAGAGGAATGATCTCCTCAGTCTGTCAGTGGAGCAGGACAGTGACAGCAGTCTGTCGCTGAAGCTGCTCCTTTGTCTGGAGATGATCCTGTTCAGTGAATCCATTGGATTCTTCATGATTGACAGGAGCCTGCTCAGCGCCCGTCACACTGTCCACCTCTGTGCCTACAATAGATCCTGCCTTCCTCACCAGTTTGTCCAGGCATGAGGCATCCCTCTTCTTTATGCTGCTTCCCCAGCACACCACCGTGTAGACGAGGGCGCTCGCCACAACTGTCTGATAGAACATCTGCAGCATCTTATTATCTTATTAGGAGGTGAACATGAGACTGACCAATGAACATGGTGATAGTTCATGGTTGTGAATTGAGAGTCAAGTCGACAAACTAAGTTGTCATCTTGTTATTTAGTCTGCATTGCCTTGGTCAGTAACTCTAGGCTGCTCGTACTAGTTTGTGAGTGGGTACTACAAGGGTGGTGACTGAAACAGAGACTGTGATTACAAGCAGACAACATGAGGTTCCCACCCAGGGTTGCTAGACTCACTAACCCAGTGAAAGAATTAGGAATTTGGCAATGTGAGAGATCTTCAGAACAGGACCTTTTGGTGAATCAGATAATGGAGGACATTAGTGAAAGTTAAGGGGTTATTGCTTTTAACACTGCAGCCAGGAAGCACTTCTTTACACAAAGAGTTGTGGGATTCTGGAATAAATTAACGAGACATGTATGTTAAAGGAGAAAACGTGACTTCCTTTAGGAAGAATCTGGATGAGACTTTGGGACAGATTAGCTATTTGCTAAACAAACGGGATTAATGGACTGAATGGTCTCCTCTTGTTTGTCAAATTTCTGATGTTCTTAACTGGAGCTTCTCTGGATTGAGTGGAGCGTAGCTTGGTCATGTAGTTAAGGTGCCCCATGGATTTCTCCCTCAGGAGATGTACAAAGCACAGACCACTTGGAAAAGGCCAAAGCGTTGACTCGGGACATGCTGGAGGGTTTATAGTATCTCAGCTGCAAATGATGATTGCTGGAGATAAGAGGACTTGGTTGACTGAGCTCAGTGTGTTGCTACCACATCCCTAAAAAAATGATGATGAAGATAATAAGAAGAAATGTTATATTCATCCATTTCCACATGTTAATATACAGTGCTGCAGCCTGTCTTGCAGCAACAGGCAATTCACCAGTTAACAAAACCACATATCTATGGAGTATGGACTGTAAGAGGAAAAAAAGAGACAAAAGCCAAGTGAACACAGGCAGAGAAAGAAAAACTACCTCAGGCAGAGCTCATGCACTTTTAGGTGGCTACACTGCCTGCAGAGTACACATTATAACAGTCTTCAGCTCTGATAGGCCACAACGAGACAGATAAATGGGCTGCAAAACCACAAAGGCTGAAGCTGATAATCACAAAGCTAACAGTCACAGCAAATTGTTCACAAGCACTAGGAAATGTGTACAAACACACACATGTAGCTCATCAAAACCCTATTTTTATTTTTTTAAAATTATGTTTGTTATCATTGGTATATTCCTACCTCTGTACTCTGTGCTGTAAAGAAGTGCAGATCAGAAAATGGTTAAAAAAAATAACATACAGCTGAGTTCATAAGTATTTGGACAGTGACACCATTTTCATAATTTTGGCTCTGTACACCACCAAAATGAATTTAAAACGGAGCAATCAAAATGTGATTGAAGTAGAGAGTAGTTTTAATTCAAGGGGTTTAACAAAAATATGGTATGAGCTCTTTGGAAAAGGCAGACATTTTTATAACTGGTCCCCCTATTTTCAGGGGCTCAATACTTATTAGAACATTAGAACATTAGAACAATCTAGACGAGAACAGGCCATTCAGCCCAACAAAGCTCGCCAGTCCTATCCACATGTTTCCTCCAAGAAAACATCAAGTCGAGTTTTGAAAGTCCCTAACGTCTTACTGTCTACCACACTACTTGGTAGCTTATTCCAAGTGTCTATCGTTCTTTGTGTAAAGAAAAACTTCCTAATGTTTGTGCGAAATTTACCCTTAACAAGTTTCCAACTGTGTCCCCGTGCTCTTGATGAACTCATTTTAAAATACAAGTCTTGATCCACTGTACTAATTCCCTTCAGAATTTTAAACACTTCAATCATGTCACCTCTTAATCTTCTTTTGCTTAAACTGTAAAGACTCAGCTCTTTTAATCTTTCCTCATAATTCAACCCCTTTAGTCCTGGAATCAGCCTAGTCGCTCTTCTCTGGACCTTTTCTAGTGCTGCTATGTCCTTTTTGTAGCCTGGAGACCAAAACTGCACACAGTACTCAAGATGAGGCCTCACCAGTGCATTATAAAGGTTGAGCAGAACCTCCTTGGACTTTTACTCCACAGATCGTGCTATATAACCTGACATTCTGTTAGCCTTCTTAATGGCTTCTGAACACTGTTGGGAAGTTGATAGCTTAGAGTCCACTATGACTCCTAAATCCTTCTCATAAGGTGTACTCTCGATTTTCCGACCGCCCATTGTGTATTCAAACCTAATATTTTTACTTCCTATGTGTAATACTTTACATTTACTGACATTAAATTTCATCTGCCACAAATATGCCCTAGCCTGTATGCTATCCAAGTCCTTCTGTAATGATATAATGGATTCCCAATTATCTGCTAATCCACCTATCTTGGTATCATCTGCAACTTAACCAGCTTGCTACTTATATTCCTATCTAAATCATTTATATATATTAAAAATAGCAACGGCCCTAGCACTGACCCCTGTGGAACACCACTCTTAACATCAGCCAGTTCTAATCAGGTTCCTCGCACCATCACCCTCTGCTTCCTGTGTCTGAGCCAATTCTTCACCCATCTAAAAGCATCACCCTGAACTCCCACTTCTTTTAACTTGATGCCCAACCTCTTATGTGGCACCTTATCAAAGGCTTTCTGAAACTCCAGATAAATAATATCATAAGCTCCACTTTGATTGTATGCTTTTGTTGCAACCTCACAGAATTCCAATTATGGACCTGACTGTATACAGTAGGCCAGGAGCGGTCGTTCTGTAGAAACCACATGATGTCAGATCAGCTGTTATTTTATACGTAGGATGATTATGCGTGTGCACTCATTTCTATACACACATACATAATTATCAGCTAATCATTAGATCATAACATTCTCAAAACCACTCAATCCAATTTAATGTTTACAACAGGGCCTGGCAGCACTGTACTCTAAGCAACTGTGAACAGGGCAGTGAGGGCACCAAGCTAAGCTAGAATCATCGGTTAACCTCAACATGGCCCAAGAAGTAAATCAGACTACCTGCAAAATAAAAAATACACACAAACACAGAGCCAGGGAAAACGTGCCAGGCCATGATCTGACCACAGCCTCATTACTATTTATTAATGAAATAAGATTTTTTACTGACATAAAGAAAAGCCTTTGCACACTGGTATCTTCTTTATTTCTAAACTATGGCAGACAGTTCAAAATGAACATCTCTATACAGCATTAAGCTTACCAGCTTTGGGAGGTCTGTTATCTGTATGAATACATCAGTACACATAATCATATTTTCTATAGAAATCATAAAGGAGGAAGTTGAATAATTTGTAACTTATGTATGCACTAGTAGAAAATATAAATAATAAAGACTAATATGAAATAATAATTTCCTCAGAGGTGTATTGAAGTTACCCTTTAGTAAAATTGCAAATCCTGTGCGTAAACACATAGTTTTAGACTTAAGTAGCCATGATGATATTTCCTTTTGATGCTTTTTCTATGTTCTCCATTCAGCTATGTTCATTTATCTTCCTGTTGATGTTGACAAGATCTAATTTTCTGTATGAGAGAGTTCTTGCATTATTTAAATTGTCCATGCATACCACACAGGCATATTGTGCCATTTGTAGTTAATATCAAACACACTTCAGACAGAAGGACACTTCTCTGTAAACAAAAACTGATTATGAAGTATGGTATAGCTGCCAAATATCTGCTCATTCTTGAAAAAAGCAGAAGAAAAGTTTATCTGAGTCAGAATTTTCCAGGCCTTGCAGCCTTTGTACATTTTGATCAAGCAACTTGGAGGCGACTAAGCAGTATGCACCCTTCTACTTGGTTATTTGTAATGAGGGCACGTTATACATACAGAGACACCATTGAATTATGAAAATGCATTCCTTGTTCAGTTGAAGGACAGGCAGGCTGAGGGACGTCTGGGTCACAAAATGAGTCTAAAGAAAGCTGGCAACCTTGAAGTTTAAAGGTCTGGGTCTTTGCCAATACAATTGGATGAGTTTATAGTAAGTGATGCTATAGAACATGTGAGGATCTTGTCCATGTTTGTTAGCTTTTTTAATGAAGCATGTGTCATGTAACAGGTTGTCATTAACTTGTAACTGGACTTACATCAGTTGTTTCAATTCCTCAGTATGCAGGAGCAAAATATTCATTTGACTGGGAGCAGAACTGAAATCTACAACCAGCAGAGCCATAACACATTAAAGCAATGGCTAATTTTATTTTTTTTTTATCTTTTAAACTTAATCCAGTGACCCATCTAGAGCAATGAGCAACCCATGTTGAGAAACTCTGATTTAGACCTCTTTACATACAGGTGCTGGTCATAAAATTAGAATATCATGACAAAGTTGATTTATTTCAGTAATTCCATTCAAAAAGTGAAACTTGTATATTAGATTCATTCATTACACACAGACTGATGTATTTCAAATGTTTATTTCTTTTAATTTTGATGATTATAACTGACAACTAATGAAAGTCCCAAATTCAGTATCTCGGAAAATTAGAATATCAATTAAGACCAATGCAAAAAAAGGATTTTTAGAAATGTTGGCCAACTGAAAGGTATGAACATGAAAAGTATGAGCATGTACAGCACTCAATATTTAGATGGGGCTCCTTTGGCTTGGATTACTGCAGCAATGTGGCGTGGCATGGAGTCGATCAGTCTGTGGCACTGCTCAGGTGTTATGAGAGCCCATGTTGCTCTGATAGTGGCCTTCAGCTCTTCTGAATTGTTGGGTCTGGTGTATTGCATCTTCCTCTTCACAATACCCCATAGATTTTCTATGGGGTTAAGGTCAGGCAAGTTTGCTGGCCAATCAAGAACAGGGATACCATGGTCCTTAAACCAGGTACTGGTAGTTTTGGCACTGTGTGCAGGTGCCAGGTCCTGTTGGAAAATGAAATCTGCATCTCCATAAAGTTCGTCAGCAGCAGGAAGCATGAAGTGCTCTAAAACTTCCTGGTAGATGGCTGCGTTGACCTTGGACCTCAGAAAACACAATGGACCAACACCAGCAGATGACATGGCACCCCAAACCATCACTGACTGTGGAAACTTTACACTGGACCTCAAGCAACGTGGATTCTGTGCCTCTCCTCTCTTCCTCCAGACTCTGGGACCTTGATTTCCAAAGGAAATGCAAAATTTACTTTCATCAGAGAACATAACTTTGGACCACTCAGCAGCAGTTTTGTCTTTAGCCCAGGTGAGACGCTTCTGACGCTGTCTCTTGTTCAAGAGTGGCTTGACACAAGGAATGCGACAGCTGAAACCCATGTCTTGCATACGTCTGTGCGTGGTGGTTCTTGAAGCACTGACTCCAGCTGCAGTCCACTCTTTGTGAATCTCCCCCACAGTTTTGAATGGGTTTTGTTTCACAATCCTCTCCAGGGTTCGGTTATCCCTATTGCTTGTACACTTTTTTCTACCACATCTTGTCCTTCCCTTCGCCTCTCTATTAATGTGCTTGGACACAGAGCTCTGTGAACAGCCAGCCTCTTTAGCAATGACCTTTTGTGTCTTGCCCTCCTTGTGCAAGGTGTCAATGGTTATCTTTTGGACAGCTGTCAAGTCAGCAGTCTTCCCCATGATTGTGTAGCCTACAGAACTAGACTGAGAGACCATTTAAAGGCTTTTGCAGGTGTTTTGAGTTAATTAGCTGATTAGAGTGTGGCACCAGGTGTTTTCAATATTGAACCTTTTCACAATATTCTAATTTTCCGAGATACTGAATTTGGGACTTTCATTAGTTGTCAGTTATAATAATCAAAATTAAAAGAAATAAACATTTGAAATACATCAGTCTGTGTGTAATGAATGAATCTAATATACAAGTTTCACTTTTTGAATGGAATTACTGAAATAAATCAACTTTGTCATGATATTCTAATTTTATGACCAGCACCTGTAGATCTGCTTTCACCTGGACATTAAGAAGAGTCTTTTTCTACTGATCTGTGTCAGATAAGCAAGATTAAATCTGCTTTGATTCAATGTTGTATAACAATGAAATGTGAAAACTTCCAAGGGGTTGAATACTTTTTATAGGCAGTGGATTTCTCCCAGCTATACTATGCACTTTAGACGTCGATTCTCTTTGTATTTCTCAATCTTATGTTCTGTTATGAATTAACTGATAATTTAAGAAACAGAGTGGCAGGCATTTATTAATGATTTTAAAAAAGGCACAAGTGGAATATGTCTAAGGGATCATTATTGTGAATTGTACAGAGAACAGTGGAGTTCTAACTTGTATGTGCTAATCAACATGCAAAACGCTGCCACTTTCTGGTGTCACGATGCTTCCCATTTTTGTTATAATCTTACTTATGCAAAATATGTTGCAAAATGGGATTTGAAATGTGTGTCAAAGAGCTACATAAATACACCATTTGTCATGTTCTTTAACAACGAGCACGTAGCTATAGAATATATAGAGCATGATTGTGCTATCTTTGTATGACTAACTAAGGTACCTGTTGAAGACAGGTAATAGAATAATTAAAAATACTTGCTATCTTTTGTTCGACACATACCTTCAGTGCCTTTCCTCGGTATTTGCATGTGTGTGAAGTCTCTTCACTGGCACTCCATCTCGAGCGCAGTCCCGTAAAGCCTATTTCTCAAACACTGTCATTTCTGAGGTACCATTGTTATCTCCTATCTGGTTTTACAGTCTTTCAAGGCGACTCTGTCAGAAAGCTTCTTATCCATCCATTATCACCTATATCCTAACTACAGGGTTGCGGGGGTCTGCTGGAGCCAATCCCAGCCAACACAGCACGCAAGGCAGGAAACAAACCCCGGGCAGGGCACACCCACATGTCTTTGGACTGTGGGAGAAAACTGGATTACCGGGAGGAAACCCGCACAAACATGCAAACTCCACGCAGGGAGAACCCAGGAAGCGAACCCAGGTCTCCTAACTGCAAGGCAGCAGTGCTACCCACTGCGCCACCATGCCCCCTCTTATGCCTTTACTAACATCTCTCCTCCTCTTGAGTACTCTCCATAAAGCCTGCTTCTCAAACATTGTCATTATTTTCAAGGCACCTTTCTGACCTCCTGTCTGGTTCTTTGAAGGTGACCCGGTTAGAATGCCTCGAACACCATTTTGTGCATCTCACACTTCCTCTATCATTGTGTCACCAAAACCAAAATGATCAGTCACACCAAAGCCAAACTGACCAATGAGATTGCACACAGACTTTAGTGTTTTATTATATAGTACTATAGTACATTTACGTGTAGAAGTGAGTGTACACACAGTCATCCTGTACATAAAACAACTACTGACCTGATATCGTCTGGTCATCTGGTTTCTATAGAATAACAGCTTGTGGCCTAAAGAGGGAACTGAACTCCTCACCGGTCTCCTCATACTGTAACTCAGGGGTGCCCGATACGTCGATCACGATCTACCGGCAGATCGCAAAGGTACTGCAGGTAGATCGCGCTGCATTCAAAAAAATAAAATTTTAAACGTTAGTCTATCATATATCCTCCCTATCGCATTTGCCACTTGATTGACATACAGGGCGGCCAGTCTGAGATCTCTTCTCTTCTAAAACGCTGATTATCCCGCACGCACGATCAAACGCACGAGCTACTGCAAAGCTCCGGCTAAGTGATCTAGTTAGCCTTCCAATTTATATCGACTAAAGAAGGGATTTAAAAAAAAATGTTTGGGGAGGGTATGGGCTTTATGTGGAATTAAAGGACGATTTTTTTTCTCACAATGTCGCAATCTAAGTGCGTTTGTCTGATCTGTCAATCTATCCAAAGAAGGAAAATGTGGAAAGGCACTTTCGAACTGTTCATAAAACCTACGAAACTGACGCATTTCCGTAAAGCGATCTGAGAAAGAGAAAAGAAAGGGAACTAAAATCACAGTTAATCGGACAGCCGTCATTTTTCACTTGGCTGAACTCAAAAGCTCCTTGACTGCATTATTCGACTCTACTTATTTATGCGAGTCAGCCTTTTCCCACATGAAGATTATTAAATACAAATAGTGTAGTGTCCATAAATGTATTGAATTGTTATTGTGCCATTAAGGTTATTCAGTTATGAAAGGTACAACAACATATATTTATGTATTAAGTATACTCAGTATATATACATATAGCATTTTTAATGTAGGTAGATCATTTCGACCTGGTCATTTTAAAAGTAGCTTGCAAGCTGAAAAAGTGTGGGCACCCCTGCTGTAACCAGTAGTGGGCACCCCAGAGAAGTGCACAGATACAGTCAAGGTTTTAAATGACGGGTATTTTTATTATTCAAAAGTACCTTTCGCAGTTTCTTCTTCCAAATATGTTATCACAAGCACAATTCCAAAACACAAATCCATTTATCTACCCTCACACACCAACAAGCAGGCCTTGTCCCCTATCCCCCGACTCCAACTCCCAGAGTGCGGCTTTTATGCTGGGGTCATTACCAGAGCTGCGGCATTGCATGATGGAAGCGCTTCTTGGCCATGTGGAAGATGCCCATAACAGGGAGTTCCATTCCCAGCAGCGCCTCTGGCAGCACCTAAGGATTCTGACTGGGTTACACAACCATACTATAAGAGGTGGACTACATTCCACCACTCATTCTGGAAGATGAATTGCCCGTCCATTAATCACCCCACTTGACTGGGATAGAAATGTAGCATCTTCCTGGCCTGATTGTACCTCCATTCTTACACACCCTTCCATTACGGCCTCCCAGCTGGCTAGAGAATTGTCCTCAACCAAAGTTGGGATGCCACCCACCCATTCCTTGACAGAACATGATGATGGATGGTATGGGATACATTGGTTACTACTATTGGTTTACAGACCCGGGGGTCTCATTTGTAAAACTTTGTGTGGATTCTAGCGTGAAAGTGTGCACACACCAAAAAAACAGGAAAATACATATGTCAAACAAAAATAAAATCAGATTATAAAATTCTGTATATGCACAATTCTATACAATTTACCATTTATAAATTACAATGGTCTTGAAAATATGTACACGTGAATATGCATTGAACACTGCCCTGAACCATCCATATATGGAGCATACTAATCAGCCTCTTATATAGGAAATCACAATGCTGCAGGACTTCATTAGCTAGTAGATCAATTCCCACATGACACATCGAGACCCCGTTGCCTGCATTCAAGAGTATCTGGCTATGCTCTGCAACTGAGAGCGCAAGATGATAAAATGATGTGTGGCATTATGGCATTTCTCCTCTGGGCTCTGGAGATCCAGGAAAGGTGTAGGGCACCATCATCTGAGTGGGTAGCTGCCATCACCTGACACGGGTAAAGACGTGATTGCTGCTACAGTGTATAGTACAGGGCATATGAAGCACTGAGGGTTCAGCCAGTTACCTTTCCAATTAGCCAGCTACCACATACAGCACTATCACGTCTGTCAAGGCTACTTTACCTACAAGAGAAAGAATCATGGGTTGAACCAAGCCACTGAGACACGATGTTTGTCAGTCCTATCTTGGATGACTTGTACATTAATGGAATACCACTGCTTACGATTAACAAAAGCAGCTTGGTTCTCACTGCTGGTGCCCATATTGCAATACAAGTACAGTAAACTGCAACAATTACGTTAGGAGAAATGGACACTTCTGCAAATTGCCCTTTTATGTTGGCAAAAACATATTTTGTGTGTGTGCATCCACACCATACCAAAACTGGATGTAGCGTCTCCTCACTCAGCTAATCAGCTAATGATGGAGGGAAGCTTGGCTGATATATTTGTGATCTGTCAGCCATATCTCCGTGGATCACATTCATCGCTTTGAGGTGTAATATGTTTGTCACATCAACGCACATTATAATAACAGCTCAGTGATATGAATTATCATGTGTGTACATCATCATTTAGCATGTTTGACCACATGTCCCTGCTTGATTAAGGGTGTATTCATTTCCCCATTTCTCTGGAAAGTTGTGTGCAAATGAGTCAGAGTTGCTGTAAATATACTCATGTTCCCCTGTCAAGTTTCCTAACATAAATCCCAATGTTTGTAAGTGTTGTGTACGCACATTTCAAACCTCTTTTTGTACATGCACAGGTTCTAGAAATAAGGCCCATGGTGATGGGGTTTAAATGGTGTTGGCACATTCTACATGCACGTTTGTTGGTTTCCTGCTGTTATTCAACTCTTAATTGGCTTTGGGAGTATACAGGAGTGTGTTTTGTCCATGGTTGGCTCCTCTATTGTGAACAAAGCCATCATAATACTTATAGATTTTATCTTGGTTGTTTGTGGACATAGTTGCCCCTATGCAATGCATTTGGTATGAATATCAGTATCTCCATATCTGAGGTTGTAGCCATCTATGAGAACAGAGTGGTTTGGTCATTGGTGACTAAGGGGGCCAATAGCTCAATGAAAACAGGAAATTCAAGATGATCATGAAACTGATAAACAAGTCAGTTAAACAACTACGTGTTTTGCAAGCAGTGTGAATGAGTAATGGATTATAAAACTGTAAATTATATAGTCAAAGTCTTTAGAGGAAACGTTTAAGTTTACCACTCAATCTACATGCCTCTGGAAAGAAGCTATGGGCTGTTGCAGAAAAATTAAATGCAAGCTGCTGAAATAAGTAAGGTTCCTGAATTTCCGAGATACATTAGAACACATCTTTAGAACATTAGCTCACCAGTTCAATTTACCTAGGCCTAATGGCATATTTGGATCTAGAGGAGATCTAGCTGCACTTATTTAGACATGCAGGGACGATGCCATAATCTACCACTAATACTTCAATCCTGAGAGTCTAAGCGGCTCTGTTTCACCTGTGGAGCAATGCATTGTTTTATATCTTATGAAGCCTGTGCTTCCGAATAAAAGTGACTACAAGTACTGACATTAATGTCAAGAGAGAAGCATTCCAAGCATTTCATTTAGGTATACTTTTCATTTTTAGAATTCTTAAGAGTGTATGATTTCTGTCCATCAGCAAGGTCAGTTTGTTTTTGTTTTCCAGACAGACTATATTTGTATTGTAAGTTAGAATAGGCTCTTTATCAAGTGTACAGCTTTTCAGCCTTGTCTGCATCTTTTGCTGCTATTGCTTTGTGTGATGCTTTGTAGATAGATAGATAGATAGATAGATAGATAGATAGATAGATAGATAGATAGATAGATAGATAGATAGATAGATAGATACTTTATTAATCCCAAGGGGAAATTCACATACTTAATGGGATGGGATGGGGTCTGCTCCATGACACCTGAAATTTGACTAAATGTCACATACTCCAGCACCAGCATACTGATAAAAAACAATAAATAGCAATATTAAATTAAAGAGTGATAAAATACAGGTAATAACAGACAAAAACTTTTAAAGTTTACACCTAGCCCCCGGGGGTGGAACTGAAGACTCGTATAGGGTGGGGGAGGAATGATCTCCTCAGTCTGTCAGTGGAGCAGGACAGTGACAAAAGTCTATCGCTGAAGCTGCTCCTCTGTCTGGAGATGAAACTGTTCAGTGGATGCAGTGGATTCTCCATGATTGACAGGAGCCTGCTCAGCGCCCGTCATTCTGCCACATATATCAAATTGTTCAGCTCCATGCCTACAATAGAGCCTGCCTTCCTCACCAGTTTGTCCAGGCGTGAGGCATCCCTCTTCTTTATGCTGCCTCCCCAGTACACCACCGCGAGAGGGGCACTCGCCACAACCGTCTGATAGAACATTTGCAGCATCTTATTGCAGATGCTGAAGGACACCAGTCTTCTAAGGAAGTATAATCAGCCCTGTCCTCTCTTGCACACAGCATCAGTATTGAGAGTCCAGTCCAATTTGTCATCCAGCAGCACTCCCAGGTATTTATATGTCTGCACCCTCTGCACATAGTCGCCTCTGATAATCATGGGGTCCAGGAGTGGCCTGGGTCTTCTAAAATCCACCACCAGCTCCTTGGTTTTGCTGGTGTTCAGGTGTAAGTGGTTTGAGTCGCACCATTTACCAAAGTCCTTGATTAGGTTCCTATACTCCTCCTCCTGCCCACTCCTGATGCAGCCCACGATAGCAGTGTCGTCAGCAAACTTTTGCACGTGGCAGGACTCCAAGTTGTTTTGGAAATCTGATGTATATAGGCTGAAAAGGACCGGAGAAAGTACAGTTCCCCAATGTCAGTCCTGCAGTTCCCAAGATGCACATACAGAGGTCTGTCTGTAAGATAGTTCATGATCCATGCCACCAGGTATGAATCTACTCCCATCTCTGTCAGCTTGTCCCTAAGGAGCAGAGGTTGGATGGTGTTGAAGGCGCTAGAGAAGTCCAGAAACATAATTCTTACAGCACCACTGCCTCTGTCCAATTGGGAGAGGGATCGGTGTAGCATATAGATGATGGCATCCTCCGCTCCCACCTTCTCCTGGTATGCGAACTGCAGAGGGTCGAGGGCGTGGCAGACCTGTGGCCTCAGGTGGTGAAGCAGCAGCCGCTCCATGGTCTTCATCACATGTGATGTCAGAGCGACAGGCCTGAAGTCATTCAGATCATTAGGACGTGATACCTTTGGAACTGGGGTGATGCAAGATGTTTTCCAAAGTCTCGGGACTCTCCCCTGTTCCAGGCTCAGGTTGAAGATGCGCTGTAGAGGACTCCCCAGCTCCAGCGCACAGGCCTTCAGCAGTCGTGGCGATACTCCATCTGGGCCCACTGCTTTGCTGGCACAAAGTCTCCTCAGCTCTCTGCTCACCTGAGCTGCTGTATTTGTGGGTTGGGATGTCTCTCCTATGTTGGTATCAGCAGAAGGATGGGTGGAGGGTGCAGTACTCCGAGGTGAGAGTGGGTTAGGGTGGTCAAACCTTTTAAAGAAGTTGTTCATTTGGTTTGCTCTCTCCACGTCTCTCTCGATGGTGGCACCCCGCTTCAAGCTGCAGCCAGTTATGATCTTCATCATGCAACATATATTTTATATCAGTTTTGTTTTGCTTAATAAACAGTGTATCAATCTGCTGAGTGGAACACAAGCCCATGGGGTCCGGAATAATGGACTATCTGTCTGGCAAACAGCAGTTTCTGAGGCTCAAGGACTGTCTCTCTGGTGTGGATATGAACAACACTGGGGTAGTTTAGTTTTGTGTATTTACTAGCTGTCCCCAGCAGCTCCGCCAGCATAGTAGTGAAACAGGACAAACTTTAAAAATCAATAAAAAAAATGTAATAATTTGTATTGAGAAGAATTTATATTGACAGCTTTCGTACCAGAGGGCCTCTTGATATACATTATCTTTGGTTTTGTTATCAGGTGCTAGAATGCAGCTGTGATCTCTTTGCCAAAAATGTAAAGGTATCTCAGGCCAAACAGAAGGTAGGTACGCTCCAATGTCAAACGCTGCCACTGCATCTGATCATGTTCAAATCTGACGGAAGAGCATCGCCCGTGTGTGGAGAAAAGCATGTGGCCATGATATCTATGCTAATCAGCAGCTACCCTCTAAAACACACGTAGCTCTGATCTCCCTCTCAAAAACGTCAAACGTTAATCCTTACCAATCATTAGAAGATAATGTCTGCTGAACAAACAGGCATCGCTAGCTAAGTGGAGGCAAGGTACGCTCCAACATGTGGCGAGAGGTAGAGTGACTCAAACGGAAGCTGGCATGTGAGTGAGGAGGACACCGCCCGGCTCCCTACTCCTGAGGTCCCGCTTCCCCCTCCACTCAGCCAGCAGCCTGTCTCTCAGATTCGCATGAATAAATCGGTGCCACAACTGAACTTTAATGAAACACAATGACAGAAGTTGCAAAATCAACCAGAATGTTCAAGCAAATTATAGAATAATCCCGATTTAAATCCATTAAGTAGTCCACTCATGAAAAGTGGCGAGACCTACAGACAGACAGACAGACATTGTATTTTATATATATATAGATATATAGCACTTTTAAAATAACTAGAAGTTGACCAAAATGCTTTACATAGAATTAAAGGTAACAGTAACAAATAAAAGCCAGAAAAGAAATTATAAAAAAAAAGTAAACATTATACATACTGTGACAGTTGATGGCACTATACCAGCACTTAACCTGACACAGACAGACGCAGGAGGCACACTAATAAAACACATGCTTTTTATTTTCTTTTCTTCCCTCATGGAGAATGTCTTCCCCATTCACACGAGTACACAACACTGTCCCAAAGCACAAAACACCTCTAAACAATACTTTTCCTTTCTTTCTCCTCCACTCCTCCTCTGCAAGCTTTGTCTCCCCCCTTCCGACTCTGGCTCTCCAAGTAATGACTGCTGGCTCCTTTTATAACACCCCCGGAAGTGCTTCAGGTGCTCATTGACCTACTTCCAGCAGCACTTCCGAGTGTGGCGGAAAACCCACCCAAGAGGGCTCAACAACTGCTGCAGCACCCCCTGGCAGCACCCTCGGATCCCATGAAGCCCTATGGGAATCCAAGGCACCACTGCAACCCATGGGGTCTGCCATGTAGCGTCCCAGGGGAGATACTGTTCTGCCCACGATTGCTCCCCTGGTCCTCTCCGTGACCCCAGTCGTCTTTCACAATGCATGAAAACACATATACCAACACACAAACATAAATAGCTTATATAAAATTATATAAAATAAAATACATACACAATGTGGACACAGTATAAACAATATAAATAGAAAGATTTAAACACTAAAACTCAAGCTAAAAAGCCAAGTGAATAAAAGTGCTTTTTTAACAGAAGCGTAAAACTATGAAGTGTGGGAGCCAACTTTATTACAAAGGGCAATTTAGGACCAGCCACCTCAAAGGCATAATTGCCCCTCAGCTTCAACCGTGTGCGCGGGACAGTAAGCAATTGCTGATCTGAAGACCTTAGCTGCTTGGCTGACAAATATGAAACAAGAACATCAGCTAAGTACGGTGGAGCTGACCCATGTAGGGCTTTAAAAATGAATACTGTACTAAAATCTTAAAATTCACCTTGTAACTAACAGGGAGCCAAAAAAGAAAGGCCAACACTGGAGCGATGTGATCCATTTTTTGTTTTGCTGCTGGTCAAAACTCTAGCAGTTGTATTCTGCACCATTTGCAAGTGAGACCGTGTCATACGGGACACCCCGACATACAGGGTATTACAATAATCCAAATGAGACATAACAAAAGCGTGAATGAGCTTCTGTAGGGTACCACAAGGAAAAGTCCTATCACTGTTTCAGTTCACCCTGAACACCTTGGACTATACATATAAACACCCAGTCATATCACTTTCTGAAAATTATGAGATGATTTTGAACTAAAGGGGTGCATTGACAAAGAAGATGAGACAAAGTATAGGAGTCAGGTGGTGGAAATAGTTTTTTGGAGTAAACAGAATTATCTGCATCTTAACATCAGCAAAATTAAGGAACTGGTTACTGACTTTTGCCTGCACCAAACAGTCTCCATGCCCGGCCACCACTCAGCGATGCAGGTGGTACATTGTTACAGATACACAGGGTTTCACGTCAGTGACAGGTTGGATGGGGTCTAGTAACATGGAGGAGCTATAAGAGAAAGGACAGAGCAGACGTTTTTCCTCAGAAGACTGCCTTCCTTTCAAATGGTCATTGTGGCTTTCTATGCTGTGGTGTGCTGGCCTAGTAACATCACTGCTAGATCAGCCAGGTAATGAAGAAGGCAGGCTCATTTATGAGACGCACTCTCAAGCTGCTGGAGGCAGTAGTGGAGGAGAGGATGAAGGCAAAGCTGACAGCCATTATGAACAAGGCTGCACATCCTCAAATGTTACTGAGGCTCCATCACACCTACAGCGTAACACCCTTAGAATGTCTCACTGAGACTTCTCTCTTATCTTCAGCCAAGTTAGAAGTTTTCTTCTTTTTTTGTAATTCTATGTATTTGAGGGGTTATCATTGTATGTGGTAATAATTCTTGAACTTCTGATAAAAACTCAATTTCAGCATTAAGGCAATTAAAGTGCCATCTCTCTATCTGAGGAGAAAATCCATAAAGAGCAGGCGAGTTTGTAAAACACAGGTGATTTAAAAACAACTGAAAGCCATCAAAACGTATTAACTAGTAACCAAGCATCACATGAGCAGGTAGTCTAAACCTAACTTGTAAAAAACTGTCAGAATTTCCCTGATGATTAGTCTTATACTAACACTAATACATTTTAAAGTAACATTTTGTTTCAAAAGTTTTTCATCTACTGTAGTACTCTGAAAGTTTCTGATATGCATAAACATGCGTATCTTTTCAACTGGCTGTGTGTGGTCTAGCACCTAAGAGCGATGTTTATTTACGTAGTAAACCCAAAGGAAATCAAGATGTAGAAAAAAACAAAAAGGAAAAAAAACAAACAAACCTCAAATTCGATTTCTTTGTTGGGACAATTAACTACAATGATTTTAAAGGTTGTAAATGAGTTTTAGGTAGACAAAACTATCCTGAGAGTTCTTGCAGAATATTTGTGTGTTTCAAGGCGCGGTATCTGTCGGCTGATGCAGAAATGATAATAAAAAAAGCTAACCCCGCAGTAAAGATGAGGTCACAAATGAGAATTATCACAAGAAAATTGAAGTCGGTGTATGATGACATGATAATGGCACATAAGCATTTTATAATAGGTCTGTTTTTCCCATCCACACTGCTACGTATGTGACGTATGTGAGAGACCTGCTATTTTCTTTCTGAAAGTGTACTCCAAACTGTATACATCTTTTTGTTATTCATAATCACCGTTTCTTTATTGAAAGAAACCTATGCCTCTGCTAGCACTCCTTAGACATCACCCTATGATACTAAAATAGTCCCTAAAAAAACAGAATTTTTCCACAATTTTTAAAGGCCACAGTTAAAGTAAAAATGTTAATAATCAGCAAATACGCTGCTGCAATGGTAGTGCTTGCATATGGGGTCCTGTGGAGGAAACCCACACAGACGGGGGAGGACATGCAAACTCTACACATGAAAAATCTTGGGACTTGAACCCTGGTCTCCTCTGCACCACAACAATCCTTTACTCTTATTTAGCCCAGACTTCTTCTGGGATATCACTGTCAATGGTGGACCAGTGATATAACAGTCACTGTTTGTCTATTTTTGCAAGGTTGGATGAAGGAGATCACTACATGTCCATATGATACTTATTTAGTGAGTAATACATTTTTGATAGTGTTCAGTTTGTTATGAATCATGCCAAATGAAGCTGTGAAATAACTCAGTGATCCTGTCCATTACCACACATATTGAGGCACACAGTTGGAAGGCAACAGCAAGCTGAAGAGAAGCAAGTTTGAGATCCAAACATACAAGAGGATGGGCTTCCTGACGTGTGCTCCATGAAGTCCAGTCTATTTCATGTTCACGTATATATACTGTGATACTGAAGAGACAGTATGGCACTAAAATGGACGTATCAGACAAGACAAAACTACATTGCACCAAACCTTCCAGAAAAATGGACCACCCATCTGGTAGTAATATGTTCTAAACAGGAAGCACACCAAGCAAATCACGTCATAAAACTGTCTCCACTCACCACACAAATGGAAAATACACCTACGTGAAAAGTAATAAAGCGGGGGCAGCAAGATTAGCCTATACACATTAATCATTACAAGCTATTTTAGGCAAATTTACACATGCAAATCATTATGTGACATGTTCAACATAAAAAAAAACAGCCCACAAAGACTAAGATTAAAAAAAGAGCATTCATAAGAAAAGGACCACTTAAAATCAGAAGTTCATCCTCTTGTCACATTTAGATTCTTTTTTTTTTCCAAGGAGAAATGTGCTGCACTGGGTCATTAAAGGTGAGTGAATGTCAAAGCTTCATCTAAACGAGATAATTTTGTGGAAAGCTTGGTGAAGGTGAACCTGTATAAAAAGTCTTACCAATTACAGAGAATATATTTAGCCAATCAAAAACTGATCTAATGCATCTGTCTAATAGCCTATTCAGCTACTGGCAGAGAAGCCGGAGCTTGATTTCTGCAACAAAGACAGCAAATACAAAAAAATCCTGTTCAAGTGTTTTCTCTGTTGACTACAAATTGACTCTCCTACACTCTCTGTTAATTTATGGGATGCCAATTGAAGAAATGAGAAATTACTAAATAACCTTAGGATCAAATGCCATGGCTCTCTCAGCTTTACTCTGAGCAGTGACAGTATGCACACGCACTTTTCTGATAGTTATACATATATATAATACTAGGAAAATACCTGCGCTTCGCAGCGGCGAAGTACTGCCTTAAAAATTTTATTAAAAAGAAAATTAAACCTTTTTAAACTGAGGGAAAATATACCAATAATTATTTGTTAAGGATCTCTTTGTACACCACATTGTCAGTTCGGCCCTCCGGTTGTAATATGACCAAGCTGTGCGCTGAGCTTACTCTTGGGCATGCAACGTACAGTTGGCCATGTAAACAGTAATCTTGTTTCAAATCTCACAGCTTGGATTGCTGCTGTCATAATCGGTTTGAGTTTCATGGTTTGTTTCAATTAAGACAGTATTTGTAGGACTTATGTTGAAGAGACATTCGCCATCTGTCAAGCGTTGTAAGTATACAACCGGTTTCATCGATAACTTCACATCCTGCTTTTGAGAGTTTAAACATTCATAAACATCAAAGTGTCCACTACTGAAATCGTCACCTGTCAATCTAAGATGCTTAAGAGGCATTGGCGGTTGTCGAAAGGTATAAAATATTTGGCCATTTCGGTACACTTGAAAGCGACAACCGAACAATTCAGCGGCAGCCATCCACTCACATGCAGAGTGAGTTCAACATGGCGGACCTTGTCAACCGTTATGACCGTTACACATAGAATTTCAAAATGAAACCTGCTTAACTGTTGTAAGTAAACTGTAAGGAATTAGCCTGCCAAATTTCAGCCTTCTACCTACACGGGAAGTTGGAGAATTAGTGATGTTGGAAAGTTCAATATGGTGGCTGACAGTGGCATCATACCACCGGAATACGTATGTATATTGGTTTTGGTTAGCGCAGGGAAGCTGCCTACCAAATTTCGTGAAGATGGGGTCAGCCTTCTACCTACACAGGAAGTTGGAGAATTAGTGACGTTGGAAAGTTCAATATGGTGGCTGACAGTGGCGTCATACCACCAAAATAAGTACGTACATCGGTTTCAGTTTAGCACAGGGAAGACGCGTACCAAATTTCGTGAAGATGGGGTCATAAATAAGAAAGTTCAACATGGCGGATGTTGTCGACCGTTATGACCGTTACGTGTAGAATTTCGAAACGAAACCTGCTTAACTTTTGTAAGTAAGCTGTAAGGAATAAGCCTGCTAAATTTCAGCCTTCTACCTACACAGGAAGTTGGAGAATTATTGATGAGTGAGTGAGTGAGTGAGTGAGTGAGTGAGTCAGTTAGTTAGTCAGTCAGTCAGTGAGGGCTTTGCCTTTTATTAGTATAGATATATATATATATAAAATAGACAAACAGTGACTGCCATATCACTGGTCCACCATTGACAGTGATATACTTGTACTTAGTTTATTCCGTTCTCTATTCCTCTCACTCTGGCAGCCAAACTCCATTTCAAAGCTCTCTCCGCTATGTTTTGTCTTCCTTTTTTTAACTCTGTGCCCTATTTGCATACTGAGCCAGACAGTATTCTTTCCTAGTCTCTCCAGTAAACCTCATTGGTTACAAGCAGCCCAGTGGACTCCGCCCACACTTTCTCTTAACGGCTTCATTTGCATAGGCTACAGGTCACAGGCAGTAGGTGTTCTGTCAGATTGCCTTAACATTTCAATAACACAGCGCTTCCGTTTTCTCCAGTTTCTGATTGAATAGCAGAGTACACTTATGCACATTCAGTTTTTACTTTCACTGCTTTCGTTTTTGATATTTACATATTCATTTACATTACATTTGAAGACTGTATATAGCTTTTCTATTGGATTTATTCGAAGATTCAAATTGAAATGTGCAAAATAACAGATTCTTTAATGAACTTACTAGATGCTGTATTTGGAGTACAGTATTGTATTTTCCTATACTCTGCTCCTTTTCATTATTACTTTGTGCATTAATTTCTTACGGATTATCCATTTCATTTTCTGTAATTTTTTCCTTATTTTGCAGTATTTTCCAACACTGTAATTTTCTGGAGTTTACACTTGTGAATTCTATGTTAATACACCTGCGAGAAGTCAAAGAGGTGGTCAGATTCTAATCTGGATTTGGCATCATTTTATAATTGTGATTTTTATATTTGCTGTTCTCTCCATTGTGAAATTTTTTTTTTGTTCTTTATTTTGCCTTATACAATTTGTTGTATTACGAATTTGTTATTTTTCGCATACCCTTTGGCTTTTGGTACATTTGTTAAGTTTTAAAAACATATGTAACAAAAATATGTTTAGTAAAAAGTCTGCTTGCAGTATGCACTTGTGACTTGTTTGTCTGTGATTTCCTTTTCCTCTAGAGATTTTTATTCAGCTAATTACAAAATGTACAGTATTTAAAAATGTGATTCACACCTTTTATGCATATAGCATGTTGTTTGCTACTGGTACTTGAAATTCTTCAGGTCAGGTCGGGTCAGGTTGGTTAGCATGCACTGAAACCTCATTTTGCCGCACCCACCACACGATGAAACAGCTTGGGATTCTGGTTGGCAACCCCTCAGGTAGACACACGGTCCAATCCCACCGTCCAGAAATTACTGTCTATCTGCCACAGCCAGGTGTTACGTGGGCATCCCTTTGGCCTAGTCCAGCTGCTCAGGTCCTTAACAATGAGGATCCCGTGAGCCAATCACCCTTACAATGCAGGTAATGCGTCTCATTTGGGACTCCGTGAGCAACTGCTCATTTGATACAAAGTCAAATCAAGGATTCTCCAAAGAGACACAGTACCAAAGGAGTCCAGTCTTTGTCTCAGTTCACTGGAAGGCATCCATGTCTTGCAACCATCTAGCAAAACAGGAAGTACCAGGTCTCTGGACCTTCGTCCTTTTGCAAAGATATTGGGAGTGCCACACACCCCTTTCCAGCAATACCATGACCCCCATGCTCTCCCAGTCCGTCTGCTGACTACATAGGAAGTGCCACCAGAGACATGAAAGTCACTCCTGAGGTAAGTAAACCTCTCGACAAGGTCGACACTCTCTCAAACAGACACACTGCTGATGGCTCTGCCCAAGAGGCCATTAAAGACCTGGATATTGGTTTTTATCCAGGACACTCGCAAGCCCAGACACTCAGACTCCTCGTTCAGTCTCTCCAGAGCCCCAATCAGAGCCTCCATTGATTCTGAGCTGGGTCCCACATTTCACCTCCTGCTGCTCATCGAGGTAATATTTTACCCATACACCTAATAAAGGGGCGGCACGGTTGTGCAGTGGTAGCACTGCTGCCTCGCAGTAAGGAGACCTGGGTTTGCTTTCCGGGTCCTCCCTGCTTGGAGTTTGCACGTTCTCCCCGTGTTTGCGTGGGTTTCCTCCCACAGTCCAAAGACATGCAGGTTAGGTGAATTGGCGATCCTAAATTGTCCCTAGTGTGTGCTTGGTGTGTGTGAGTGTGTGTGTGCGTGCCCTGCGCTGGGCTGGTGCCCTGCCTGGGATTTGTTCCTGCCTTGCTCCCTGTGCTGGCTGGGATTGGCTCCAGCAGACCCCTGTGACCCTGTGTTAGGATATAACGGGTTGAACAATAACTGACAGACTGACTGACTGACCTAATATGGAGTTTAAGAATCACATGAATGAATATATATATATTTTTTAATTTACAGATTTAAATGAATATTATCAAACACAGACTGAAGACTAAATTTAATAAAAAAAAAATCTAAATACATTTAGTATAGAGTCAAAAAAAGATACTGTATTTAATTTCTACAGTTTCCCTCTTTGGACTCATGAGAATCACATTATCAATGTCCTATCTACATAAAACAGCACGGAGAGTTTGAAATTTGAGCATGAAGGAAATTTTTTCTGTCCTCCCCGGCCATCTGACCTTATTGGACTCATCATTACTGTATATAATTGCGTATAAGTTGGGCCTTGAAACCCAGAAAATCTATCATAAAATCATAGACCCCGACACTTACATTTTTTTTACATCTTCTTGCCTCCTCCAATCTTGCATCAGGTTCTCAGACATCAAATTTTCACCACTTCAATGACTTTTAATTTAAAACCAGCTTCATATTTTCTTCTGATCGAACACTCCATTGTAGATAAGGGATGCTCTTATGTTAAAGGTGTATGAGGGTATGTCTCTTACTGTGTTAACTGTGATTTCTTTAGAACACTCTAGACGAGAACAGGCCATTCAGCCCAACAAAGCTCGCCAGTCCTATCCACTTGTTTCCTCCAAGAAAACATCAAGTCGAGTGAGACACAAAAAACACAAAACAGTGCAAACATTGATTCGAAATAGTTTGAGTATTACCATGTGGTCATGTAAGCACAATACATAGATAAAAAAGGCAGTGTGCTCCGTGGACGTTAGCATATCATAATCTCTTGGACCAATAGCGTGAGTTTTCCGTGTTTGACTTATACAACTGAAATTATAAAATACCAGAAAGTATACGGTAAAATCAAGCCCCGACTTATCGGTGGGAGAAATTATCCGCGAGAATATATGGTACTTAAAAACTGATTCGATGCAAAAGGACTGTACTTCTCTATTAATTACATCTGTCTTAAGTTATGTATTTACTTACATTACATTTGCATTTATGTATTTAATGCATTATTTTTTTGTTGTATACTATTTATTCACTAATGTTTCTTTGCTTGTAACTATTTCTTTGACACCTTGTAATGCACTTTGATCTGCCTGATATGTTTGAAAATGTGTTGTATAAATAAATGTTAAAATTAGCATGTTGTATCTAATAAGAGAATCTTCAAACACAAAGTGCTTCCAAAGAGCCCTAAAATCACAGGCTCCCCTCAAAACATACCAGGATTAGTATACAGGTTAGCAGTTTTACATGTACATTATACAAGCTCTTGTTCAGTGTTTCTCAAAGTGGGGTGTGTGGTATGTGGCAAGGGAGTCTGCAAAAATAACTTTTAAAATTTGTAAGAAATTCAATTAATTACTAATTACTAATAACTAATTGTTCCGAAGCTCCTTAAGTGAATCAACAGAAAATGGCCCAACTCCCTGCCTACAGAAAAGATGTAAAACGTGCTCGCATTTATAATACAGACTGTGTAGTTATACCACACTGCTGACTAGAACATCGCATAAAAGGATCATTTTCCTGCAGATCATCTGATTTGGTCTACCTCATTCTGTGTATGAAATGTCCTGACACTGCACAGATGATCCTGTAGCAGCCCACTTCAACAGCCATGGACACTGTGAGAAGGACTTTAAAGTCACAGGGCTTACCGGCAACTTCAGAACACAGCAACAGGGAAAAGAATGGGAAGTGAAACTGATGCTAAAATTTAACACATTACAACATGGTTTGAATGGAGACAGGAGTTTTATGGCCAGGGATGAGGATTGTTTGCATCTCTTGGACTGACACATACAGCTTGTCTACAGACTCACATTTTATTGAAAAACTCATCAGAAACTTCAAAAGACTTTGTCGGACGGTTATCTTATCCAAAGATCTTGACTAGACATTGTTCTCCTCTCTTGCTTAATGAATCTTAGCCTGAAGAGGTCTATTAATTATGTCTCAATTAAAGATTTTCCAAAGTTGAATCTGTCCTAGTGTGTATATAAACACAAGGAACTCCAGTTTCTGTATTACATCTTGACTGAAGAAGGGGCCTGAGTTGCCTCAAAAGCTTGCATAATGTAATCTGTTTAGCTAGCCAATAAAAGGTGTCATTTTACTTGACTTCTCACTAAGTAATTCAAAAATATCATGTATACTTTGTGTACTACTGGTCAGGTTAGACTTATCTTTTTTATTCTCCATTTCACTCATTTTAAATTAATCACTACAAGGCATTTGATTAGAATGCAAAAATGTTCTCTATGAGG